>NC_034012.1:9275919-9280685 GCF_000346465.2 Prunus persica | reverse complement strand
TTATGGAGCCATTAGTGGATAGAATTGTCAACTCACAAACCTTGCAATCCTTGACCTCTATTATAATCAATTGAGTGGTGTCCTCCCTCTCAATTTTGGGAAGCTGTCCAAGTTGAAACTACTGAACCTTGATTTCAACCATTTAGAAGGTGCCTTGCCCCCATCTTTGATGAATTGCACAAACCTTATTGAAATACATCTAGCATCCAACAACTTGGAAGGAGATATCTCCACACTTAATTTCTCCAAACTTAGTCAACTTAGTAAAATTGATATATTTATTAACGAATTCATTGGTATCTTGCCAATAAGCCTTTACTCGTGTCGGTCTTTAAAAGCCATTCGATTGTCTGGAAATTATATAGAGGGACAAATACAGGCTGAGATTCTTTCATTGAAATCCTTGTCTTTCCTCTCTCTTGGTTTTGACCGATTAACCAATGTCACAGAAGCAATGAAGATACTAATGAGTTGCAAAAGTCTCCATGTACTCTTCCTTACGAATTCCTTTGAAGGTGAGGTAATGCCAGGTTATGATGACATGGTTGATTTTGATGGGTTCCAAAATCTTCGGTACTTGAGTTTGGCCAATTGTCAGCTCACTGGTCAAATACCTGTATGGTTATCAAAGCTCAAGAATCTAGAGATCTTGCATCTGGAGAATAATCAAATCACAGGGCCAATTCCAAGTTGGTTGGGGACTCTTCCTAGACTTTTTTCTCTAAACTTGGCAGGTAACCGAATTTCAGGTGAATTTCCAAAGGAACTTTGTGGACTACCAAGATTGCTTTATGAACCTTTTGAAGAAGACACTTACGAACTTGAATTGCCTCCCCTCGGCCACAAACCCGCAAATCCAACTTTTCTACCGCGCAGATTGTCTTTCATTCCAGCAATGATAGACCTATCTCGCAATAACATAGATGGTGATATACCTAATGAGACCAGCCAATTGCACCTTCTCTGCTTGTTGCTTCTTCACTCTAACAGCTTCTCCAGCGTCATTCCAAACCAAATATCTAACCTTAAAAATTTAGAGGAGTTAACCCTCTCCATGAATCATTTGTCTGGGAAAATTCCATGGTCATTAACAGCCCTTAATTTCTTGAAAAAATTTGATGTCTCATACAATAATCTCGAAGGACCAATGCCAACAAGCACTCAGATCCAAAGCTTCGATGCTTCTGCATTTGAGGGGAACCCAAAGCTTTGTGGTGCCCCAAGTCTAAATAAGTGCGAAACAAATAACACCATTGATGCAGATGGTAAGAACAAACATGCGGGCTATGGGCATCCACATCAACTTCCATGGTTTTATATTTCTTCTGTTGTGCTAGGGTTCATAGTGGGATTTTGGGGAGTCTGTGGTTCTTTAATTATTAAGAAGAGATGGAGGTATGCATATTTTGGATTCATAGACAATGTACAAGATAGGCTCTATGTGATGATGACAGTGAGCATGAACAGGATAAAGAGAAGGCTTCGAGCCTAGATGTATATTGCTGTACTTTTTGTTCGCTTTTCTCTTCTTCTTTTTCTTCTTTTCTTATGTGTTCGTGATGTAATAAGGGACAGTTATTATTGCGTTATATTTTTCGGATACCTTTTGCAAGTAACAAATACAACTTCAGCTACATATATATATTTTGCATGCGACTGGAAAACTCTACTGAATTTGGCCAAAATCATGAAATATTGCCATGAACCTATCGAAATTCAATTATGGGGTCAATAGCGCAACGGATTTCATACTAAAGCGAAACTTAACATTTTAGTGCAAAAATTGATCGTCTGGTTTTAGCCATAGAGTCTGCATGGAAAAGGAAACATACCTGCAATTAGAACCATACATGTTTTATATAACTCAACAATCTCGATCTCTTGGACCACAGGAGTCCAAGAGAGTGTAGTCACCTATCGTTGGATATTAATCCAATGGTTCAAAAAAGTTTCTTAAAATGAGTGCAAGAGTGAGTGAACCGTTGAATTTACATTCAACGGTGAGTGACCATAAATTTCTTAGACTCCTGTAGTCCAAGAGATCAGGACTATATAACTCAAACCCTATAACCATCTAAAAAGATATATATTCCAGGTACCTCTAAAAGTGTTTGGGTATGAAGCCTTCCTACAGAACTTTTAATGCTCCATCCATCTCCATGCATGTATGACAAAGCATTATTATCATGGTCATGCATAAGTCCAATATGTTAGTTCATTCAATTTTCAGTAATCCTTTTCTAATAATTATATCTTTTCAGAAAGAAAATTATTGGAAAAGTATAGAATGATATACACCAATTTACAAAAATGACCTACCCCTCAAACAGAAGCTACATAAAATCAGAGGAAAAATAAAAGACACAAAATCAGGAAACTAATTATGACTAGGGAGCCCCATAATTTATGAAGCAATGATGATTTGTCGATTAATTTATGAAGCTTAGGTTGTTTGCCAATTCCTCATGAAACCAATGATGATTTGTAGATTAATTTATGAAGCATTCCCTTCTTCTCTATAATCTAGTTGCTCATATATATATATAAACCTGTGAACAATCTGAATTAGAGGCATTGATCCAGATAAGAACAACCGAGATGTGGACCATGGGCACCAACTTCCATGGATTCATTGTAGGATTTTGGGGAGTTTGCTTCTTTAATTCTTAAGAAGATGTAGAGATATGCATATTTCCAATTCCCAGACAATGTACAAGGTAGTACCTGTGTGATGACGACACTGCATATCAGCAGTATGAAAAGAAGGATTAGAAACTAGATATATTGTCATACTTGTTATTTCAGATTTTCAGTTTGCTCTTCTTTTTTCCTGTGTGTTTCTGATGTAAGGCATAGCGTCTTCAGATATAATCATGTCTTCTTTTTCGGATGCGATTTCAATGCCCCATCTTTTGCAATCAACAAATACAACTCCATGAATAAACCTAAGACTTGGCCAAAATCATGAATAAACTGCCATGAACCTATTTTTCAACTATCAACCGTTGATTAATTACAGGTCCCAGCTGACATTACGTTGATACAAGAAATAAAATTAAAGATATTACATCTCCTAATCTAATCCAAGGCATTGGGGTATCTATTGCACATACAATACACACGCTTAAGTACGAGTATCACTAAACATAATTAAGCCTAATTACATCAAAAATCAGTTCTGTGGTCCACGGGCTTCATCTGCTAAAGCCAAACTTAACATTTCAGTGCAAAAATGATCATCTGGTTGTAGCCATAGAGCCTGCTCAGGAAAATGAACAAAGGAAAACAGATTAATACCTATGCCATTATCATACTTTCTTCCTGCAATTAGACGAATTTCATGTAACTCAAATACTATAAGCATCTGAAAAGAGATGCACTCCAGGCCCGTCAAAGCATCTTTGGGCATGACAGCATCCTACAGAAACTTTAATGGCTCCGTGCATTTAAAGTTTATTATCACGGAGCATAAACCACATAAATATTTTGAACATCATAAATTATGCACACAAAAAAAACACAACAAAAAAATCCTTTTAAGATTCTTAAAGCAACACATCTAATTTCCTATTCACTTAACCAGATACACAGTCATTCAACTTTTAGGAGAGAGAATAATTACTCACTTTATGATAGTATGTAATCGCTGCCGTAAAATTATCCTGCACAACAGTGAAAACAAGAACGAAAAGAAACATCAAGTATTGTGACCATAATGGACGGGGATGAAAGGCACATATACACTCTTTTTCACATTTCAGTGTTTAAACACAAGCATATAAGCTGAGTCAGAAAGTGGCACATCAGTTTTTCACAATCCACTTCAAATGAAAGAATTCTTCTCTAATAATACATAAAGTAATTGATAACTTTAGATACCTGTAAATGGTAAGCATATGCAAGACCTGCATAAGTACTCACACTTCTGGTTGACAATGCAAGTGCTTTCTCATAGTATGAAATAGCTTCATTGTACATCCTGAGAGAGAGTAGGTTTATCTAATTAGGCCAAAGGAAATATTCTTTGTAGGGAATTAAAAGCACCAAAATAAATAGTAGACAGCTATATTAAAAAGCTACAAAGAATCAAAGCAACCATAGAACATTCTCTCAACCCCACAAATCAAAGATACAATAATCTCCTAGTAAAAAAATAAAAAAAAATTGGAGCAGAAAATAATTAAAGACACTGTATATCCCCAAGCCCTCAAAAGGAACCAACAAAAGAAATGCTAGAAACTATAATCAAATAAAAGACGTACTTCAGTTTTCTGTATGCATGAGCTAGATTAACCACAGTTGGTTCCCACATTTCACTTAAAGGGGAAGGAATTTGAGCCAAAGTTTTCTCAAACCACCACACAGCTTTGTTATACCTGTATGAAAAGACAGAGATTCATCAAAAATCACTTAGTACAAATGAGACAGGTATGGCTTAAAGGAATATTTATGACAAATGGTCAGCAAACAGAACAGTCTAAAGAGGTAAAAGAACATGCAAAAGATTCGATAATACAACCTAATAGTCCACATTAATGACAGAATATCATAAACTTCATGCTGTAGTAATATAAATGAGCTAAACAATGATTATACAACATAAGGGGCCCCAATTTTAAAAGTTCTCAAGTCAAATGACACTATGTTAGTGATCACTATTTCCTTTCTTTAAATTATAAACAATACTTCCCTTTTCTGGAAATCCTGTTTGGGCTAATTAGAATTTGATATGTCTATCTTTAATTTACTATTCTGAGCATAGCTTT
>NC_034012.1:9257300-9275613 GCF_000346465.2 Prunus persica | reverse complement strand
GATCAATGATAGCACAACACCAAGTTCATTATATACTAGTGGATCTGATGGGCAAGTGGTCTTCGCCTGCATAAAAAACTAAAAAGCAAGGCAATATCAGTACTTTTATAGTATGATAAAACAAAATACCAAGTTACAGAATCCATTGTTTTTGGGTGGGAAATGTATAATCATTTAATATAAAGACTTGTTTTTGAGACTTAATGGGTAAGACATAAGGTAGAAACTCATGAAATAAATGTGCCACCAAAATTCAGGGCTTCCCTTGTATGATGATATAGATGTGGATTATTTCACATTTCTGGACCAAAGTCAAGATCACAAACGGCAACAAGTAAGTGGTTTACAGAACTGTAAGTTACCTGTTCAGCGAGCTTAAAGCTGTTGGTTCGCATGTACTCCATCCCAATGTACAAAGTTGGTAAATGACACCTGGAATAAGAGAATATCAAGACCTGTAAAAGACAATTCATACATAATAAGAGAACTTAAACTATGGACCATTGGACAAAAGAGACAGATGAAATACTATACTAGGTAGGTTTGCAGCCATGATAATGACCATATAACATAAGACAATGAGTTTAACAGAGAGGCAATGAATACACAAAAGTTACTGCTAAGACCTTTTCTTTTTTACTCTTGTAAAAGTTAAATTGTGGCAAAATCTGATATCTGAATGAAAAAATGAAAACATGCTTAAATATTACATACACAAAATATGTTTCAGATCTAACTGCAAAACATTTGAAAAGTTTCATTCAAAATATTCTGATTAAGATCATTAGAAATTCATTTTGAAAATTTTGAACTCTCAACACCTATACCTTTGCTGTGCTCTTGACCTTTTTCTTGTAATACATTTTCACTCCGATGCCATTAACAAATGTGCACAGGTAGGTATATATATAGAGATAGAGAGAGAGCGAGAGAGAAACATAGAAATTAGGTGATGGTTCATAGTTTCATTCTTTCCCTCTCTTTTTTTGTGGTGGGGGTGGGTGGTGTGGGGTGGTGGTGGACTTCTATTGTTACTCGCAAAGCAATTCTAGAAGTGGGCATGGTAGAAAAAGCATACACAAACAATACCACAAGTAACCAAGAATAGAAACAATATAAAAGAGAATGACACAGATAAAGAAATATCCAAAGGTTCTCTTTAGAAAATAATCAAACACAGGTAATGTACACGACATGATCATATATCCTTCCTTATATTTCCAAGTGGAAGAAGAAGAAAAAAATTCAAGGTAACAGAAAACCATAAGAGCCCCGAAGACGCATAAATTACCCTGGAAACAAACGAGCAGCAGTGCGATAAGCTGACATTGCTTGATCACCCTCTTCTTTAGCAGCATAAGCATTCCCATATCCAATCCAAGCAGGTGGAAAGGTCCCATCTAGACTGGTAGCCTTGCTATAGTGTAGAATGAAGCCAAAAGAGATCAGTAATGATTCAAAATATTGCAGCACATAAGTAACAAAAATCCTTGCTACAGTTATCATTTCAAATGATTTTTAAGTATATTATGGTTCCAGATAATTGCTCCAAATGTCTGTCACCAAATGAAGGAGCAAGCAGCAGCCCATGTTCAGGCAGGACTAAATCAAATTTAAACCAGGATTTGGTCCATAGTCTAAATGTATAAAAAGCCTATTAATAGATGAATGACACAAAGCAATGTAAATATTTGCAGTAAGATAACCAGCATAAAGATATTTAAAAATCAATGTGGTAACAACTGGTACGGGGTTAAATGAGTTTATGAGCCTAACTAAATGCAATCCCTATATAGTCTAACAGAATCCACATTAAGTAATCTAAAACATCCATTATGACGTGAAGGCTATTTATCAGGCAACAAGGTTTTGAACTTAGTAACAGCTCCACCTTAAACAACATTTGAATATCAGGGGAAGCTGAGGGAAAAGAATGATCATAACCTAATTTCTCAGATACACAACATAACTGCATAACAAAGCCTTCAAGTATATAGAAAAAATAATATGTCCCAGTCAAAGGATCTTAAACCAGTAAATGCAGAAACTCTAAACCACTCAATACCAAAATATCACAATTCAACATCGGAGAAAATGAGCAACTAGCAATACAATTAAGTGTATACATTTCGTTTTTAACAGCATTACTAATCGTGATGAAGTTACCTGAAATAACGGTGTGACTCAGCAAACTTTTTTATACAATAATAGTAACATCCAACGGCAAACCATGATAAGGCCCTAGCAAGAGAATAAACCTGATAAAGTAATGAACTAGATGAATTGCACAAGCAACAAAACATAGATTCTTAAAAAAATCCAAAATCAATCTTTCAAGTGGCATCTCAAATCAGAGTTACCAGATCCCCCAAACCCCTGGTAACTGCAATCCAGATTGCATGTCCGCATACCATAAAATATGTGTATGCATTTATGGATGTACTTTCAAATTGTACGGTAGTGACTCCATTAATAAGTGTTTCAACCACTCTCACTTTTGAGGATAGTCCTTCACTAAATTGCATGCCATAAGATAGAGCTCATTTGAATGCCCAAGTTCCATAGCAGCGGCTAGATGCACCAATGTACTCTTCAGATGGAAAGGGTCTTTTTCAAGTAGTCTGTTAAATCAAAAATGAAACACATAAATTATTGGGGGAAAATAGCATCTAATGTGTGGGTTGTTATTGTAATTTGTTCCAAACCAGTTGCGAACTTACACAGAAGTTAGCTCAAAGCATTTTTGATATTCACCACACTGATGGTAGTATTCAGCTTTGCAGGCAAGAAGGTCAGTGTTGGTTTTCAGAGTACGAAAGAAGGATGGATCAGAAGTGTTACTATTACACTTCTCTTTTTCAAGTTCTCTGAATTTTGCTTCTACAACATTTTCTTTGTCGTACTGGAAAACACAAAAAGGAGAAAGACTGATGAGAGCACAGGAAAAGATATTGTTACTTTATGTTTGTACAGTGATCTATATTAATTAAAAGTATTCAGATGTAAGATGTCTTCTCTATGTTCGACATTTGAAGTCTGACATATTGAAATGGCTTTCTGTTTACCTTTTTAATTAAGCATGAGTAGAATGATGAGAGCCATCCATCTTCAGGACCAAATTGTAATGACGCAAGTAGACTTGCCTCTGAAACTCAGCAGCAAATCAAAAGGTTTAAGAAGGGAACCATCCCGTCCTTAGTGGAATAATTTTTTTAAGAAATGCAGAGGAAACACTACAATCCAATCTATGGATCAACAAAAATATGAAAGTACCAGAAGCCTAAATTAGATTTCAGCAATTACATAGAAATAGTATCAAAATTCATGATGTTACTTCCTTTAATAACAAGCACACGTGATTAAAAGAAAAGTATTATTTTGGTGATTCTAACCTTCCTCATATGTAAGCATGTGATTTTCAATAAGACATTCCAATGCCTGAAAAAGGAATAAATAAAGACATTAGAAAAAGTTTGAAGGATGACAATGAAAATGCTATAGAGCTCAACGTTTTGCCTAACGCTCTCACGTGGGTCTCTCTATTTTCCAGATGAAATTTATTTCCCCATACAAAAATGATTCTATCTAACTTATGAGTAATGCTTCCATAAGTGAACTACTGCAAAACCTTTAAAAAAATCAAGCGATAGAAGATTCCATGTATTTTAAGCATGTTTGGAATGATAAAACAGTTTCTTAATTTGTTACTTTAGAAATTTTAATCCTTTTGTAGGGAATGCTATTTCCCCTCCCTGCTTTTGGTGGCCATAAATGTTAGAGAAGACAAGAAATTATTTTGGTAGGCTAATAGATCGAATACATACCTCATAACATAAGGGATCGGCTTTGATAGCAGCTTTGTACCTTGAAAGAATTAGAGCAAACAGAACACGTTAAAGTATCCATTCCAAATATATGCTTTTCTCAATAGATGTCACACCTACAGAAATCATATTATTCTCTATCCACAAGATCAACATTTAGTTTAAGTTTCACAACTCGTCAAGTTAAAAACTACAGAGGATATCATTAATTTTACCCAAAAACACACTGGAACAGACACGCACCCCTTAAGACATTACATGATAAGGCTAAGTCACAGAAACAACTTACCAATGCCGGGCCTGGACACGGTTTTCCAATGCTTCATATGCCTTACCACGTAAAAAGCATATTGCAGAAGATATCTGTTGCAAGATAGGAATAACACATTTCATGACTAGAAACTTATACAAGCATAAATGTTCAAGAGCCTAAAACATGCCATCAACATTGAAAACTCAGATATTCATAGACTCCAACTGTAGATACCCAGTATGGCAAATGAATTAAGCAGATAAATACTACAATGAAACCAACTTAGAGACAAAGATAGTAGTACAATAAACCCATAGTAGTGTCTTAAGGTAGAATATTAAAAACTGTTGCCAGCCAAGTTTTCATATAGCAATGCTTACAAAGGGGTGAGGGAGAGGGAGAGAGAGAGAGAGAGAGAATCTTACATTGATCTCATGATCTTCGCCATCTTTATCCAAGTACATGATATTTGAATCCTTTGTGTCATTCAGATTCCCATGTTCATCCACTTTGGCATCGTCAAGCATTAATATGCATTGATCCCACTCCTTCAGCTCCTCCTGATTAAACACGGACATGAAAGAAATGGACTAGTCAGTACTATTAACCTAGAAAACGACTTCATGGAGCCAAATTTAGAGCTGAAGACTGTCAATTTGTCGTAACTGCCCGAAAAGATAATGAAAAGGAAAAAAGAAAACATGTGGAGAGAGAGTGCGCGTGTTTGTGTGAGAAAGAGAGAGAGAGAGAGAGAGAGAGGTGAACTGAAAAGAAAGATTATTTTACTGATACAATGCACTGAAAAGAGAGAGAGGTAAATCCATTTTTCGTTTCTTCTACAACCACATACTAAAGTGAAACAAAACCCAACTAAGAAACCCACAACCCACAAATGGAAACCCCATTACAAGCAAAAACATTGAACTAAATCAGCAAACAAAGAGAACCTATTTCCTGATTTCAACAGCAAGAGACTTACAAGGCACTTTGCAGCGAGGTAACGAAATCGGAGGTCACGGAGAACGATCTGGGAGGCATTGAGGAGGTGGTAGGCTCGTCGATAATGGCGGCCGAGAAAGAGAGCCTGAGCCTGCATGTAGATATCAGCAGGGTCATTGGTAAAGGCAGCGACTTTATCAGCGAAGAATATGGCGGAGGAGTAGAGGTGCTTGGTCACGCAGTCCCTCACTACCCCACGAAGCTTTTCTATCTCTTCTTCTCTCATTTTCGCCAAAAGGGGTTTGCTTTGGTCTGCTTCAATTGGAATTTGGGTTTGCGCGAGCAAGAGAGAGAGAGAGAGAGGGTTTTGGGGAGAGTGGGATTTGCTTGAATTGAGCGGGAGCCGGAGAGGTTTTAGAGGTAAATGATGGGCTTCGGCCTATGGGTCTCATTGGCCTGATTTGGTTCTTGTTTTGACCCAAAGAAAACAAAATTGTGATTTTTTTTTTTTTTTTTGAAACACAAAAAATGTGGTTGTTTAGTTTATAAAGTAATATTTCACATCATGTTATGATGTTGTATTAAGTCATCATAAATAAATAAAATAATGAAATAAAGTACAATTTTCTTATGTTATATGTCCTAATAAAAAAATTTATTTACGTTTTTTGTCAAATTATACATTTTTTTAATTAAAAATTTACAAAAAGTGCCTAAAGACAACCACAGATTAAATAAGTAAACTACTTGAAATTTAGCCTCTCAGTGTAACGCAGCCAGTTTCAAGTACGTAAGTAGTGTGATTTATTTTTATTTTTATCAAGGAGAAACTTCAACAATACAATCAAAAACATTAACCAGACATCTAAAGTACCAATCTCAAGAGGGCAACAAACTAACATAGACAAACGCAGCACCAAAACTATTAGCCCACATCACCACAATTAACCATAAAGGGTAATGCTAGCAACCTTCTCTCTAACCTTTTCCTTTAGACCTTCTTCCTTTTTTGTTTGACATGTGTCATTCTCTTTACACTTAAAACAATGTCATTAATATATTATACAAGTCAACTTTTGCTTTTCAAGTTTACCCTTATTAAATGTATTCAATTTATCCAAAAAAAATTCACAACTTTCTTACCATATATTAACGACATTGTTTTAAGTGTAAGGAGAATGATACATATCAAGCAAAAAAGGGAGAAGGTCCAAAGGAGAAGGTTATGGAGAATGTTGCTAGCATTCCTCTAACCGATAAATCCAAACAAAACCCACAAACCCAACATAACCAAAACCTTAAAACCACTCATGAGCTTAAACGAACCTTACCACAATACAAATGTACAGAAAGAATATACTATTTTTATTATTCAAAACACAATACAATTCAACCCCAACTAATGTTGACTAACCTCCTAATATAAGAGCAACTCCACCCATTTGCTCTTAGCCATGGCAAGGGGGGAGCTAGGGCATCCAATATTCACGTGAATAGAGGTTACCCTTGCAAATAGTATTTTGTGTTTCCACTCGTTGCTATGGCTAAGGGCAATTACTATTCATTTTTTTGTTTTTTTCACAAATTTTTTTACCTAAATAATTAATTTGAATAATATTTTCATATTATATTTTTGGGTTCCTACATGTCAATCTTTATTATAAAATTCATATCTCATAATCGGAAAAAAAATTCGGATAAGATTTTGAAAAAAATAAAACTTTGAAAGTGAAAAAAATATTAAATAGAAAGTGAATAATAGTTGAAAGTGACGAAAATGTATGAGGATTTGGTGTTAAAAGTAAAGAGTATTGGTTGGTATTTATAGAAAGAAAAAAAAATTTCATTAATTTTTGGGTATTTTTTTAAAAAAATTTATATATTTTTTCATTATTTTATTGCACAAAAATTCGCTGCCGTTAGATTGGAGGAAAAAATCCGATCTGAGAGCCCAGACAACGCCACGTGGATGCTGGCTATGGGCGGCACTATAGAGCGCTGACATCATCCAAAACTCAGGCTCCAAGTCGGGCCAGCCTCCCCTGAGGGCCAACCCAGTCTGCTGGGGTCCACCTGTTGCCCGAGCAAGCCTCTGTTGCTGGAATCACTTTTTTGGCCCAAACTTCCCCCCCCAACCCACGCCCCAACCTTACCGCTAGAATTGCTCTAATAGGTTGGCAAGATTACAAAGACTAAAACACCCTTGGAATTCTATCAGCATCCTAGCAGATTTGGGGAAAATATTATTTCAAGCGATCTACCTGCACATAAGAACAAACAAATAAACAAAAACAACCACATTGTCAAAGAATAATTGAGTACTTTCTAGCAACCTCATTAAAAACAATGTACGATCAAAATTAAAAGAACATAAGCAACGTTAGGTAGAGGATTTTGATGGACTCGCATATGTAGAGAACAGTTAGGGTTTTGGTATCAAACTATGACTGATGTTGATGAGTTTCTTTTGTTACATGTAAGCAAAGTGTGATTGTTTTAACTTATCCAAGTTTTTTATTATTATTATATCGAGGAACCCCTTCAAGGCAGGATCACATTGGACCCATCCATGTCAGGCAAACCTCAGCCCACACTCCTGGCTCCATAGGAACTCGCACAACAGCAGTAAGATTCGAACATCTGACGTATGAGTTTACAGTTAGCCCCAACTCATCTTTCAAACCATTGTGCTACGCCTCTGGGGACCAAGTTCGTATTATTTCGGAATTGAATGAGTATGCAATTAATCCATTTTGTTTGATTTTCATATGGGAATCATGTTTAAAATTGCGTAAGATCTTGACTCCTCAAGACAGAGTCTAATTCGAGGTCAAGGATCCAAGAGGGCTATTACATGTCTGTGGTTTGCAGTCTCAGGTCCCAGTGTCATATCATGTGTCTTGAGTCATGGGTTCATGATTCAAGAATCAACAATCAACAATCAGGTTTTCGGGGTTTGCGTTAGGAGAGATTCTAATGTGTCAGAGGAAATATGTTTGTGTCAACAACACTCATCACATGAGAAGTGTGGTAGACACATGAAATGTATCGATACTCTAGACACATGGGGATGTATATATCCCTGGTGGTAGGTAAGAATCTCTACTCCGTTAGGGTCATTGTTTGGTTTAACTTTAATGTTTGGAGCCTGAAGTTCTTCTAGGGTTAAGTAGGTAGTAGAGTGGAATGGAAATTCATAACCTTAATTTGGTAATGCCCTTTCCATAACAATAATTTCAGATTCCATTTTGGCCAACCAAACACTACCTAATATATATTCCCTTGACTTGTTTAATGCAGACTCATCGACTAAACAAGCACATAAATGAGATACATAGATTTTTTGGAAAGAGAAACCAGAGCACCGAATCTACCCGAAACTCACACTTGGAAGTACTATAGAATGATCAATTTATAGCACACTTCTTCCAACTAGACTTGCAAAACAATACTTGAATCCCCTCAATCGCAATCATTTCCGATATTGAAATTTATCAAATATATATCCTGGGTAAAAATAGATTTAAACGCATAGATGACGCTGAAAGGCGATTTAAATGTGCTAATCAGCATCCACTGGGTTGTTGCTAATTGTGGATAATATGAGCTAAGCTTACTCAAGGAAAAATTTCGTGTTTTGGTATCCGCTAGTTTGTATCCCTCTGAAAAATATTACACAGTACAAAGAAGCCATATTCATTCAATCAAGTTTTGTTTACCAGGCCTAGCTTGAGCAGCACCCAACTCTCTTCAAAGCAGACACATCATCCTTAATATTTATTTTCTCTCCTGTTGCTGGGACAGAAGCTGTTCCATTTTCTCCCCCTTCGACTGCCTTCTTGCTCACAATATGGTAGATTTGAGTCAGAACTTCAGCAAAGGAATTTTCCACATTCTTTGCTTCCAGTGCAGATGTTTCCATGAAGTAGAGAGACTCCTTTTCAGCATAGGACTTCCCATCTTCAGTTGAGACAGCTACAAGGTGGCGAAGATCTGATTTGTTCCCAACAAGCATCACAACAATGTTGGAATCCGTGTGGTTCCTCAATTCTTTCAGCCATCTGTCAACATTCTCAAATGTCGCATGGCGAGTGACATCATACACAAGGAGTGCACCCACAGCCCCGCGATAGTAAGCACTAGTGATAGCACGGTACCTATGAAACCAAGAAGGAAGACTTGAGCGACATGTATGATAAGCTTTGCATAAAAATAAAAACATATAACAAAGCCATCACTAAGACGGAATACCATAAGCAGATTTCATAAGCTAGTATGAAGAACTTGCATCTTCAGCTAAGGGGAAATATTTTTTGCCAAAGTTGATTGCAAGCCACAATTAATTATTAAAATATTACTGGAAATTTACTATTAGCAAAAGTAGTTTGATTAATATAATGATGCTCTTAGTTTATAAAATATAAAATCAGGCTTTAATAAGTAGCACCACCAACTACAATGCCAAGATACAAGAAAAGCAATATTTATTAACCTCTTTTTTGGGTTGGAAAGCAATACTCATGAGCTTATAGTATTCCTTTTCTGAAATAGCATATGAACTACCACAACCACCAGATAAAATGTAAACAAAGTGAGACTAATAACAAGAAGAAAATAAGCATAGTTAGCAATAGCCCTCACACTGCATCAAATCTCAATCATATAACAAGTTGTCATTCATATGGGCTGACTCATTGCAGTTTAACCACTTTGAACTTACTACGAAAAATGAAATTGCTTATGTTTTTTATAATTGATTCCCTAGTATTGCCTCTCAACTAGTTAACACCAATAACTATGCCAAAGGATCAAATGGAAATATCAAAAGAAAAAAACACTCTACAACCTCCAGTTTTTAGTCTTAGATTCTCACTGTTAAATAAATGTGGACAGATGTACTTCTTCTAGTCTATCTTTCTCTGTCAACCCTTAAAACCCACCCTTTTAAAGTGTTGTAGCCACCACCAGAAACTCCAGTCCAGAATTAAATACCTCTCTCTTTGATTCAATACTTAGCAAGCACTAAAGGGGAAGTTACTATTTGGCAAGTAACTCAAGGGTAGCTAAATCACTTTGGTTGTGATGCTACAGTGAAGATTTGATTGACCTCAGTGGGGAAAATCAGCCATGGGTAGGGAATGTGATAAGGGGAAAGGATGAAGGTGAGGTGGTAGGAGGTTCCTAGTAAAATGTTGCAGCACCTAGGTGTGGTCAACTTTTTCCAATTGCCATTGTTCTATATTTGGTTGTGCATAGATCTCTCTTTTCTCCTTTCTTTTTCTTTCCTATTTTCACTGACGACTTTGTGTAAAAACTCGCATTCATTTGCCAGGTAAGTTTTATATGTTGTGCTAATCCCTTGTTAACTGGCATTTGATTTACATAAAAGGGCATGTCAAAAGCTTCAAAATGAAGGCCTTTTTTTTTTTAAATAACTTTTTTAGTAATTCAGACACTTAATCACTGAATTCAAGAATCTCAGTCGAAAAATAGAAAACAATTCAAGAAGATCTGCCACCGCTGAAGCAGGAACCTCCCCAATCTGCAGAGTAGCATGAAGCATTCTTTTGCCGTATCTCAAATAAATTTAAGAACAAAGCCTTAGCACCTACCACCACAAAGATATTGTTGGCTGGGACCGACAACCATTAACACAGCTTCTCTTTTTGTTTTAGGCATGGATCTCAACTAAATTGAATAAACCAAGATCTATCTAAAACCCACCTACCACTCAAATATCAAGCAAACCATAAAGAAAATCAAGATCAACGAGCCTTTGCACTAACAAAAGAGAGCCCAAACCTTCCCAAGCACACAAATTTCAAAAGGAACAAACACAGAGCAACCATAATTGAACAAATCTGAGCTAAATATAACTACATAAAACAATAAACACACAAATCTGTCCCTGAAATTCACCAAAACCCACAAATCCATGTAATCCCAACTGCGCAAGTAACCAAATGTACCCGAAGACAGAAATCAACCTTCACAAACCCAGAAAGCAAAGCGGAAAACAGGAAAGACCCAGATGAAAAAAGGCATACAAGAAGAAGAGAGAGAACCTTTCTTGGCCAGCAGTGTCCCAAATCTGAGCTTTGATGACCTTTCCATCAACGTTCAAGGTCCTGGTAGCGAACTCAACCCCAATGGTGGACTTGGACTCGAGGTTGAACTCGTTCTTGGTGAACCTGGAGAGCAGATTGGACTTGCCCACCCCTGAGTCGCCAATCAAGACCACCTTGAAGAGATAATCATAGTCGTCATCAGCTCTGTACCCAGCCATTGTTGCAGTTTTTAACTTTTGCTGTTAAAATTAGGGGAGAGAGAGAGAGAGAGGGAGAGGGGTTTGCTGAGAGCTGGAGCTTTCGGTGGACAGTGAAGTGAGAAGTGAGAAAGTGTTTTTAATTTAAAAAAGCGCCAGAAACTTGATGACAAAGGAAGTTGTACAGTGAGGGCACCTCCATGTAAATAACATGAGCTCCTCGTTTACACCACAACAATTACTAGTGACGAAACGGGGCCCAAATCAACCTAATTTCAATTTGGATATTTTGATTATGTTTGTCAGACTTCAAAGAGAACAGTTGTGGATTGAATCGAATTAAATCACAATTTACGGTTGGATGGTTTGTTTGGTCTTTTTGAAAACACGCTAAACCGGACCGCCTATGTTAATTTTCTTATTAATTATCACAACTTGTTTTTTTCATCTTGCATTTTGATATCAACCATTTAATATTTAAAATGCTTTTTTTTTAATTATATTATTTTTCTTTTTTCTTTTTTTTTTATACAAGTGATATTCTACTTTAATATAATTTAAACTACATAAAATAGAATTCAAACTCGAGTGCAGAATGAAGAACACATCTGCTCTAGTCAACTTGACTAAACTCATATATGCTATTTCTCTTCTTCCTTAATATGAAATTTTCTCAACTGTTGTTCAAATCTAGTTATGGAATTCCAACTTATATATGTAAGAGACTAAAGAGTTTTTACTTAAGTACTTATAAAGTGAAATCAACCCAACCAAAATGCTCACTAAATGGATTGGTTGAGGCCTAAACCAAACTAATTCGCATTGTAGGAGGCACATTTTTTCAGTTTGCAGATTGAAGCCTAAACTACACCATATCCACCATTATTAAAATTATAGGGTCAAAAGTGATTGAAATGCCAAACTATAAGGACGAAAAGTGACTTGTATACGCTTTTTTATAAGAGCTTTTGTAAGACTAAAAGTTTTTAGTCATAAATTAGAGGTACATATTCTTTTTGCTCTTTTCACTGTTTTTCAATCCACAAAATTGTTTAGGTAGATGTAATCCATGTAACTTGCATAATTTAAAGCTGTTTGAAACTAAGATAATGTGGTCGACAAGGCAAGCTTTAGTTAAATGACTACTCATAATAATTCATAAAGTTACAGAAAGTTGTGATGACAAATGTCTTTTACAATGTATGTTGTAGATGTGAATGTGTTGTCCAAGAAACGAATCATTACCTTTTTGTGTGACTAAGGATGTATTGTTTGTTTCCGTTTAGAGACCTATGGAATGGACCCATCTCTAACCATTTGCACTTTAGTCATTTCAAAATTCGAATTGTCCAGTCTTGTTAAACACATCTATATATTACTGGTTCTTAAACACAAAAGAAGAATAAAAAATTGAAGGAGACGAATCGGTTCAGCATGAAAAGGACACATGTATATATCTATGTTGTGTTGGGTCAAAATATCCAATAAAGTTTATGCATAACACGAGAAATTTTTATATTTAACGATAACATCACGTGACATTAGTATAGAGTTGAGATATCTTTGTACTTTTAAATATAAACTGAGAATCCCCGAATTATATGGTCTTCATTTGCATACACCAAACTTTAACTTTTGTATGCCACAAATATCAAATGCTTTTTAAACCAATCTGTGAACCCCAAAACCAAATGAGACCCGCAAACTCAAACCATACTACTCATGTCCCCACCATAATTGCATGTCCCTTCTCTTCCCCAATCCCCATCCTATGTTTTTCCATCTCAGAAACTTCTAAAAGCCTAAACTCATAGCCCTCTCTCTCTCTCTGGTGTGCTTCTTCTACTTTCTCAATGTCCATGTCTAACCCTTCTTCACCTGTCTCGTTAAACTTGGACAGCACTGCAGATTCTTCAAGCAGTGCCAGCACTACTCCAAGTATTCAAATGGTTTCAAAGTCGGTATCCGAAAGGCTACTGGGGAAGTTCTTTGATGCCTCCCAATACGATTTCGATTATGAGCAGAGTGGCCTGTGGTCTCCTCCATTGCGCCGAAGTGTGTTCTTGGACTCTCCAGGCAATATAATCATATCATGTTGTGAAGAGGAAGAAATGTTCTGCTACAACAAACTCAAAAATGCCAAGATGGCTTGGCCTAGACGCTTCTTCTGTTTGATCACTGTAAGTTCTTTGCTTTCTCTGATCTCTATTTATGTGCAGATACTTTTCTTGTTTCTTTTTTATTTGAATAAATAAAATTATATATGTTGATCATATGTTGTTTTATTTCTTGTTGCAGGCCTTATGGTGCTCCCCAAGGCAATAGCTTGATACTCTCTCCATGTTAATTAAATTAGTTACTGATTTTTGGTTGGTCTTGTACGACTTATGATTTATCATCACCAGATATATCTTGAAATGTATTTTCTATTTTTGGTTTATAGTTATTGATGTTTGCCACTGGATGCTTCCAATCCTTGTACAATATATATACCACTTTTCTTAGATTTTGTATACACAATGTGTATAAATACACAATTGTGTATACATTATACATATACATGAAAAAAAAATACTTGACCGTTTGAATGTTTAATCCTATAGAAATAGGTGTAGGGTGCTTTGAAATTCATTAATGGAAAAAGTCATATGTCATGGTAGCAAGATTTGAATGATACAGTGACCCATCAACCAGACATGGGATGCACTGCATCCTAGCAACAGGAATTTCAGGCCTGCACTGCATGTGTCTTGTGCTGAGGCCACAGGTTTGCTTTTGGGTCTTGAGGACTCTGCAGACTGCAGCAAAAAATTATTAACGGCTCTTTCTTTATGAAAAAACTTGAAATAGATTCCCTTCCTTCCCTTACTTTTGGGGTTGATCAGATTTGGTCCTTCCTTATTAATGGAACTAAGGTATATAGATGATCTTTCTTACGACGTGTGCCAGAACAGTCAGACAGATCGTCTGCTTTGCCTTTTCTTCTCCTCCTTCTTGTTCCCTTTTACTTTTTTGGCCTATCTATCAATATATTTTAATCTTAATTAAACTCTTTATGCACATGTCGCTGACTAGAAAAATGAACGTCTTAATTAGAGTAAATTGCAATCGAGTTTGTATTTTATATAAAATCATGAAGGAGTAGCATAGTGTTTTTTTTTATACAAACGATAGCCTAAACTAAAGGGAGAGGGGAATTTCTCTCACGCACATGTCATGAAGGTTCGAACCTAAAGGAGTAGCATAGTTAAGAGCCATCTAACAGGCTTGAACACTTAAAAGTCACCCTACAGAGCAAATTAAGCTGACAGAATTAAGGCCTAATTAAACTTCAAGCAATCCCCAATAGCACTGTCCAGTTTTAAGTAGAATTTTTTTACTGATACTCAGATCTCGATAAAGTAGCTTTTCCTTGGTTTTTATTTTTTATTTTTTTGCAAAATAAAATCTCTTAAGGTGTTGTATTTTGATTTGAACTTGTGGATTGGCTTGACCATTCACTGGTTTGGCAGACTGTCCCCATGCCCTGCTGGGTTTTGGTTTACTAGTAACGCATGGTTAATTAGTCCACTCTTTTGTTTGGTTTTTTAGCAATGGCTTTGCCTTCAATAGCATATTGGTTTCTAGGTTGCTGGTGCAGTTGGTCCATTATTTTGAATTTGCAGTCATGCTCAGATGACCTTAATGGATTTGCTGGTTCTAGTTAAGCCGGTTTTTTATTCGGTTTTGCAGCAGCTTGGACTCCTGCTGCCTGCTGCTCAACTCTGCCTAACTTTTGGTTTGGAGTTGCAGAGACTTGGTTTTTGTCTGGTGTGCAGTTGGTTTGCATTTGGCATCTCTGTAGTAAAAGGGAACCTTCATCAAAGGAAATCATCTCATCATCAACACAATCATCTGCAATCTCTCATCAAAGTCAACCTTGATTTTTGCCTTCCTGTCATAGCTGATCTGGATTGATTCTCTTCATCAATCCCATTGTATTTACCTTATCTAGACAACCTGGATTGATTCTCTACATCAATCCTGTTATATTTACCTTATTTAGATATTATCAATTTGTATATAATAGTCATTCCGTGTATCAATCAGATATCAATGAAATATACTATTCATTCTTAATATCTTTATGGTATCACAGCCCTAAGGCTCCAACGAGCATCCTCTGTTCCTTTTTTTTTCTTCCAGCAGTCTATACTCATGGCTCCTGAATCCTCTGATATATCCACCCCACTCATCACCAACACCAACTCCAACACCCTATCCTCCCTAATCACCATCAACGCTGCTGCACAACTTCCCGTCAAGCTTACCCCTACAAATTACCCATCTTGGCGTGCCCAGTTTAACGCCCTCCTTATTGGCTATGACCTCATGGGCTATGTGGATGGTTCTTCTACATGCCCACCAGACACTCCAGCCGCGCCTCGCGCCCTTTGGATTCGTCAGGACCAGCTGCTCCTTCATGCTATTCTTGCATCCGTATCACCGCAAGTAATATCCCTTATTGCCTCCGCCAAGACCTCTAAGGAGGCGTGGGACAAACTACTCCATCTCTTTGCTAGCAAAGCACGTGCTCGTGTCCTTGGTCTCAAGGAACGCCTTACTCTTATGCGTCGTGAGGATAAGCCTGTCTCTTAGTATTTGCAAGATGTTAAGGTTATCGCCGATGAACTTGCCATCATCGATGTCCCCCTTTCTGATGATGATCTTCTCCTTTACATTCTCAATGGTGTTGGTTCTGAATTTAAGGAGATCGCTGCTGTTGTTCGTTCCCGTGACACCTCTATCTCATTCGAAAATCTTCATGATAAGTTGGTTGAACATGAAGCTGCCCTTACACGTGCCGACGCTCCAGTCACCATACCTGTCATCACTGCTAATGTCACTCAAAGCTCCCAGCGAGCCCCCACCAACCGTGGTTCTCGCTCCCACAACTACAATCACAATCGTGGTTCTTCTAGCTTCCGCAACAATTACCGTGGTTCCTCTGAATCCACCTTGCCTTCACCTACTGACAACGGTCGTCGTTCAAACAACACTACTGGCACTGGTTATCGTGGCTATTATCAATGGTGTGGTATACAAGGTCATAGTGCCAAACGTTGTCCCCAGCTTCAATCTGGCTCCCAAAGTCAGCCAGTGGTCAATTCTACATACCATGGCCGCCACAATGCCTCTCCCACATGGTTGCTTGATTCCGGTGCTTCTCACCATGTTACCTCCAAAGTCACCAATCTCTCCGATGTCTCCACATATGCTGGCCCTGATGAAATCATTATTGGTAATGGTTCAGGTTTGGGTATAACTCATGTCGGTTCATCCTCTCTCACTACCCCCTCCTCCAAAACCTTTGCCTTATCTAATGTTCTTTGTGTTCCTTCCATTAAGCAAGATATTATTTCTATTTCCAAATTTAACAAACAAAATAATACGTCTATTGAACTTTTTCCTGATTTCTTTCATGTTAAGGATCTGAGCACGGGGGCGGTACTTCTTCAAGGCCCGAATAAGGATGATGTGTACGAGTGGTCCTCCCAATCCCTCCGTCAACCTCAGGCCATGGTGGGTGTGGTGGTCTCCCCAAATTTGTGGCATCGGCGTCTTGGTCACCCACATTCTAAAACTCTTCACCAAGTTCTTCGTTCCTCTTCCATTCATGTGTCCTCCAAATTGTCCGAGTCTCTTTGTCATTCATGTCAATGTAATAAGAGCCATAGGCTCCCATTTGGTACTTCTTCCCTTTAAAGCAATGGTCCGTTAGAGCTCCTTTATAGTGATGTTTGGGGCCCTGCCCCTTATTCTTCCATTGATGGCTTTTCCTACTATCTTATTTTTGTTGATCATTTTACCAAGTACATATGGCTATACCCTCTCAAAAAGAAATCAGATGTGTTTTCCACCTTCACCACCTTTAAAGCCCTTGTTGAAAATTATTTCAAAACTAAAATCATCACCTTATTTACTGATGGTGGAGGGGAATTTGTCAAACTCAAAAACTTTCTCTCTTCCGCTGGCATCTCTCATCTCATCACACCACCACATACTCCACAACACAATGGTGTTGCCGAACGACGGCATCGTCATGTTGTCGAAACCGGTCTCACCCTTCTTCATCAAGCCTCATTACCTCTTTCCTATTGGTCATATGCTTTTCAAACTGCTGTCTACCTCATAAATCGAATGCCTACTCCCATCCTTAAAAATGTCTCACCATATACACAACTTTTTCATCAACAACCCAATTACTCACGTCTTCGTACCTTTGGATGTCTGTGTTTTCCATGGCTACGGCCTTATAACTCCAACAAGTTACTTCCTCGTTCCCGCGCGTGTCTTTTTCTTGGTTACTCCTCCAATCAAAGTGCCTACAAATGTCTTGATCTCTCATCAAATAAACTTTTTATCTCTCGTCATGTCCAATTTGATGAGTCCACTTTCCCTCTTGCTAGTGCCCATAATTCCACTTCTTCTGTCCCCTCTCCTACTTCCACCTCTTGGTTTCCTCCTGTTACTCTTATTCCTTTCCAAGCAGCCCCCATGCCACCACCATCGGCTACCACCTCCTCACCGATTGCACCATCCACATCGTCCTCCGCTGCCTCTTCTGCCTTGGAGCAGCTCTGCCCCCCTGCGCACATCCCACCTCCAGCCCCTACTGTCTCTCCACTTCCGCCACAAAACCCACCCTCGTCTAACCCACCTCATACTACTCATACCCCTTCACAAACCACCCATTTCCCTTCCAATCCGACCCCCACTGAACCAGAAACCCAACCTCCCCAGCCATCCCCTATCCGTACCTACCTCAGAAACCCAAATAGACTCGTTCTTACCTTCCCAGCCCCTGACCCATCGCCTCCCCCACCATCTTCTATCTCACAACCCATGGTTCCCGATCACCAAATAGTGACGCGTGCCAAAGCCGGTATTAGCAAGCCCAATCCTCGGTATGCTTTAGTTGCCACCAAACACCCCATACCTTCATCTGTTGAACCGACATGTGTTTCTCAGGCCATTAAAGATCCCTTTGGA
>NC_034012.1:9198570-9256992 GCF_000346465.2 Prunus persica | reverse complement strand
TGGCACACTTAGTGACACTGTTTATATGTAACAACCCCCAGGTTTTGTTGATACCAACCTCCCATCTCATGTTTGTAAACTCCGAAAGGCTCTTTATGGCCTTAAGCAGGCACCTCGGGCATGGTACAAGGAATTGAGCTCCTTCTTGCTCTCACAAGGCTTCCGCAATGCTACCTCTGATGCCTCCCTATTTATTTCTACCTTTGGTCGAAATGTCATTTATTTCTTGGTTTATGTTGATGATCTTATTGTTACTGGCAACAATTCTTCTCTTGTAATGCAGTTCATTGCCACATTGGCTCGCCGGTTCTCTGTCAAAGACTTGGGGTCTCTTCATTACTTCCTTGGTGTTGAGGTTATTCCCACCACAACTGGTCTCTTTCTCTCGCAACACCATTACATTCGTGATCTCCTACTCAAAGCAAAAATGGACGGTGCCAAGGAGGTCAGCACTCCATTATCTCCTTTTGATAGTCTTGCGCTCAATGATGGGATTCCACCTACTGATGCTACTCAATTTCGTCAAATTATTGGTGGTCTTCAGTATCTCAACCTCACACGCCCTGACATCTCCTTTGCCGTTAATAAGCTCTCTCAATTCATGCATAAGCCTTCGGAGTCTCACTGGCAGGCCCTCAAGCGTCTCCTTCGTTACTTGAAGGGCACCTTATACTTTGGTCTTCATTTGTCTCATCGCTCATGTCATCGTCTCTATGCTTTCTCTGATGCCGATTGGGCCGGCAATCTTGATGACCGTAAGTCAACTACTGCCTATGTTGTTTATCTTGGTGGCAACCTCATCTCTTGGAGCTCTCGCAAGCAACGCTCTGTAGCCCGCTCTTCCACTGAAGCTGAATATCGAGCCATTGCTACCACCTCTGCCGAAATTGCATGGATTCAATCCTTGTTACGTGAACTTGGCATTTCCCTTTCCGGTCCACCGCTCATTTCATGTGACAACATTGGAGCCACATTCTACTGTGCTAATCCTGTTCTCCATTCTCGCATGAAACATATTGATATTGATTTTCAGTTTGTCTGGGATCGCGTTAATAGTGGTCTTCTTCAAGTTTCACATGTTTCTACTGTTGACCAACTTGCCGACGCTCTCACCAAACCACTTCCACGTCTGAGTTTTCAGCTTCTCCAGTCCAAGATCGGTGTCTCCGATGGGACCACCGTCTTGCGGGGGCGTAAAAGGGAACCTTCATCAAAGGAAATCATCTCATCATCAACACAATCATCTGCAATCTCTCATCAAAGTCAACCTTGATTTTTGCCTTCCTGTCATAGCTGATCTGGATTGATTCTCTTCATCAATCCCATTGTATTTACCTTATCTAGACAACCTGGATTGATTCTCTACATCAATCCTGTTATATTTACCTTATTTAGATATTATCAATTTGTATATAATAGTCATTCCGTGTATCAATCAGATATCAATGAAATATACTATTCATTCTTAATATCTTTATGTAGGAGGGTCACATTGATCTCAGGGCTCGTTTGTTACACCTTCTAAGCTTGGATTGGACTAGACAAATTTTTATCCCATGTTTGTTTTGACTTGGTACTAGTTTTAAGTGGGACTGTTAATACTGGCCCCACCAAAAACACCTCCTTAGGTGTTCTTAGCGAGACCCGAGTGGAGAGGGGGGACAAGCTAGTCCCAACCCAAGTGCTTGCAACAACCAAGCCCTTGCCGCAACGATCGACCACCCAAGCACCTTCCACAACCACCGACCACCCAAGCACCTGCAACTGATCCAAACCCCCACCGTCACAGCCACACGCAGTGACTCCCAATACAACATCGCTGTCAATTCCAGTAAATTTCAGCGAGCACCGATTGGAGATAATGACTTCGCAGCTTAAACTATGGGATGTGGACATGGCGATTGTGCAACGATGGTGACTGTGAGACAATGATGAATGTGCAAGCAGAGTGAGAAGTAGAAGACAGATTGAGAAGCAGCAAAGAGAAAATTTTCAGGAAAAAAAAAGGGAACAGAGAAAAGTTTTCGAAAAAAAAAAGCAAAGAGAAAAAATTTCGAAAAAAAAAAACAAAGAGAAACATATATTGAGAAGAAGAAGAGAAGAAGAAGAGAAGGAGAGAGAGGATGGAGAAGAAGAAGCAATTCGCGGGAGGAAGAAGAAAAGAAGATGCAGAGAGAAGAAAAGTCAAAAAAATAATATTAAATTCACTTTAATATGTTTTTATAATTTAAAAAAAAAATCTAGTCCTAGTCCAAACATACACCAAACGAAGGACAATTGTTATCCAGTTTAGGCCAGGCCAAGCCAATCCAAGACAGTCCTTAATTATAATCCATGCCAAGACAGTCCTTCGTACCAAACGAGCCCTTAGAGTTTTGCAAACAAAAGAAGAAAACTGAAGAAAACTAGGTGTATTTGAGCAAAGAGCATGGTGGTTTAAGGCTATAATGTGATGTGACAAGTATGGATCAAGTTTAGACCCAACACATGCATAGATAAACATCACAAGAAGTTGAAACCAAGATAAATTAATTTAAGGGAGGAATTAACTGATTCCAAAGTTGATATTTATAACAAAGATTTAATTCTAAGCATAAAGCCCACCTAGAGATGAACTATATCTAACTCAAACAGATTTAAAAAATGTATTAAAAAAAAGATGTTATAAACACAAATAACAACCTAAATGGGATCAGTTGCATTGTGATCCAGACTAGCACAAAAAATTTCAGTAAATTGGTGCCTCCCTGGTACTAACTTAAATGACTAACATGTCAGTAAATGAGCTTAGATTGAAAACTGCAACCTGAATTTTCTTTTTCTTTTTGATAGATTGAAAATGAATATGGGAATGTTATTTAGTACTGTGGGGATGAAGTAAAGAAATATTTACAATGGCGTGTTGGGTTGGCGGAATCTTTCAAGATTGATGTTGCTCCACAATCAAGGCACATCAATCTTGAAAAATTCAGCAAAGCACACCCATTGTAAATTTCACTTTCCTTCATCCTCGTAGTACTAAATAACATTCCCATACTCATTTTCAATCTATCAACGAAAAATATATTCAGCTAATTATATTCGCACAGTTTGAAATCTCTGAAATTAGAAGAAAAACAATTAGTTAGCTATAGAATAGTTACAAACCTGAGTATCCCAATGTCTCATACATCATGTCAGAGTTGTGAAGTTTGCCATCTCATTTTGAAGATAAATTTACGATATATTATTGGAAGATTAATTCAACTGAATAAATAAAACAAACCAATGAGTTAATGTCAGAACTTAACCTTGAACACAGGATTATTTGTCCTCAATTTGGCGCCTGTTATGTTATGCAGCCACAGGAAGACCTCGGCTAGCAAAGGTTTAAAAAAATATGTGATTAAAATGTATGTAATTATAGAAAAATCATAAAGTGTAGAGAATTGAAGTTACCCATAATTCCACTCTGCACAAACATACGGGCCAATTCCAAGAACAACATAGAAGCCATGATCTTGGATGGTCTTCATGAATCTCACTAGTTCATATTTTCTGAGAAATCATACTACACAAAAAGAGCATAAAAAAATGAAGATTTTCCTGGAACCATCAATTTTCAAGGCTCTTCTTCCATCATAACTGACCTCCACAGCAGAAGAAGAGTGAAGCAACAAGATAGCAGAAGCAAGCAACAAAAAACCATATAAGCTTTTTGTTGCTGCTATGCTTTGATCGATATTGGATTCACAACTGTCTTATACTCACAAGAACAAGAACACTCTCCCAGGTACCAAAAATGTGTGAAGAAATTATTGGGAAGAATCGGCAACGAAAACCCATAAAGCTGTTTGATTCAAACAAAAAAATCTTCTTGAAATCTATACATTGAGAGTTAAGAGTTGGAGGCTTTCATTGGGATGGAATTGTGATGATGTAATAAATATACGATACTTATCCACTCACACCCATTGCATTGCCTGGTGTTAGGAAGAAAAGAGGTTGAGTTTGTTGAGCATGTTAAATAAGTGTGAGAAAGAAATTATATTTTTCAATAATATATAATTATTAATTTCAATTTACTTTATTTTACTAGATATTAGTAATTTTTACTAATTAGAAATCTACCAAGTAATTTAATCACATGTTTAGTTTAAATTAACTAGTTACAAGTAACTATAGACTAATGTGGTCAATTAAGGTTTAAAGATTTATTTTGTTATATATGTAGTATATAGCCTGTGCAAAAGCTTTATTAATATTATTTGATCCTACTCATATGTTTCAGGCTTGTAAAACATAATTTTTTTTTTCAAGAAAGCAATCTATCATGTCATAAGTAACTACAAAGAAGTAGAAGTGGATCATGCTTGAATTGGTCTGTGTATATATATATACTTGGAAAATTGAGGAATCTGAAAAGAAAAGAAAAACATGGAGATAGGAAAGAGAAGGAGTTCATGCTTGGAGACAATATTGATGTCTGTGATGATAATGGAGATAATAACTTTCGGGACTTGGATAGAAAGCAAGCGATGTTGCTTGAGACGCGCGCAAGAGAAGCAGCAATGCCTCCTAACAGGCAATGTTGATCGTCATGTCATGTACCACCAGGACAACAATTAGCAGCTGATGATCAACTACAACAATTTCTCATGCGAAGTATTGATTTCAAAAAATTTTGTTCCACAAGCACCACTAGAAGCTAAACCAATTGCCTTGCATGATGAGCAAAATTGGGGACTATAATGGTGCATCTTCATGTCAGGCATTGACAATGGTCCTCTAGCATTACTGGGAACCAATCAACTACTGAAAGGGGAAGGAAATTTAGGGCAGCAAAAAGCTTCATGTCACGTGTCAACAATGTGCAAGCATTCGCTATTGATCATGAACAGAGTGCCTTGCAGAGGAAAGATAGTTGAGGGCAGCAGAGCTTTGTGCATGTGGGACCCACATGTATTAGAGAGGTTGTCAACAGTGTGTCAGTAAATGTGGTATAAATAACATCACTCTTTACTAATATTTTTTTTAAGGACCTTTCTTATTGAAAGGGGCGATAATATATTAAATTCACACACACTACACGAATGCTAGGACTCGAACCCATGAGCTTTCTTGAAGGAGGAATTACTCCAAACCACTACACTTGTGGGTATTTGCCACTCTATACTTATATTAATAGATGCCAGTTAAATTTGCATTTTCCAAAGTGACAATCACCATCAATAACCCTATTATTCTGTGTATTTATACTTGCACGGAAACAACATGTGTTGTCATGAAAACAGTAAGTTGATCCATTGAACTGAGACGATCTCTTTTTTACAGGAACCAATAATTTTCAACAACTTTATACCTTTTCACATAGTACTGACGATGTGTATGCATCCCAAAAAAGAAGGACGTTTTAATCTCAGGCATTGTTGCAGTGCAGGAACCAACGAATGGAAAGTCATGATGAAATGCTGTAGCTAGCTTTCTTCAAGCTTTTCTAACTTTCTAGGCAGCTGAAGACTTGGAGCCATGGATAATATTTGAGTGGAATATATACTCACAGAACGATATAATACCAATAATGGAGGCCGCGGCGTGACTGTACCTATAGTTCAAGTGCACCTAACTCAAAAAGATACATATCCACTATCTGCATATTTTTCGTAAATGGATATGTCCCAAAACATTCCATCTTTTGATCACTTTCAAACATCTTGGTGATCAATTTTGCTTAACCCCACGTCTCTATCTCTCAGCACTTGTGTATATATAGATGCTAATAGCTTGACGATATGGTCACAATTTTGTTATGCATTATGGCTCGTTTATGTGTAACATTATTTCTTGTCCTCCTCTTTGCTCTAGCCTTCTGCATCCCCTCTTTTGAAGCCAGAAGGCTACTGACAGTTGAAAACAATGAAAAGGGTGATGAGCTTTCTGATCTGGGTGAGCATGAACATCACCATGCAGTGCCAAGTAAAATTAATGTTGAAAAGCAGTTGGCCATGACTCTTCATCAACTTCATTCTGTTAACGCTGATCGCGATCGGATTCTGAAGGAGGCAGTCCCAAGCCCGGGAGTTGGCCATTATTAGTACACTACTTGTGTTTGAGCTAGTTATAGCTCACCTTGCTTTCCAGAAGGGAAAGAAAAAAACTTTTGGGGATTCAGATATAGCAATAATCTCCTCACTACTTTTTAAGTTACGGAATATAAATTATTATGTTTCATTTTGTTTCTCTTTTGATGGCGATGAAATATAAAATGTATATGATATAATGTGTTATGATATAACAAATGTATAATAAACTTGTGTTGTTAACTTTGCTCATCTTCTCCCTTTAGATTCTTTTAACTTTGTAGGGATATGATTATGGAAACTTGTAGGATTTTATTTTAAGAGCAATATATTTGACACTCATACCATGGTTGGTGGGTATGTTTGTAAATATGACTTTCAAAATTTTAAAATTTGAGCATGAGTGTCCTCAGATCATTTTTGGGTCCTTTAAGAGCATTTCTACCTATTTGTCATGGCAAAATGCAAGGGGAGGCGAGAGCTATTACTATTCATGTGAATAGTGCTTGCCGTTGCAATTTTTTTTGTTGGTTTTTCACCCATAGCCATGGCAACTCAAAAGGCAACCACTATTCAGATGAGATATGAGGAGAGGAATTTGTATATAGTTTTGGTGTAGGAAGTGAAGAATATGGCTATGTATTTATTAAAAAAAAATTCTGAAATTCTTGGTATTTTTTTTCCTTTTTTTGTTATTTAAATTGGTTGTGACATCAGCATTAGGTCATGCAGTAACTTAGGCAAGTCTTGCCTTTGGGCTTGCCCAGGCTAATGGAGCCCACTCCTTGCCGGGGCTGGCCTTCACCTATGGACTTCGTTTTTGTGAGCGGGGGAACCTTCTACCCGTACTGGCTTGCACGGCTTGAAGTGCTCTAAAGCTTACATTTTTATTGAAATTTTTTGGTACTAAAAATTACATTTTATTTCCTCAAAGCCGAAAGCTCAGAAGTATAAGAAAAAAAAAAGCAGAGGAGGAGCTAGCCACACCATCTTTCGTTGGTGCTGCATTCATTCTTGAAGTATAAAAGCATCTCCAACCGATGTGTCAAAAGTGCCACATAGACATTTAACAGCTAGAAATAACATCTCACATCACTCCAACTGATGTGTTAAAGCTGATGTGGAATAAAGGCTGGAGGTTGAGATGTTATTTTTGACATCGCAAAAGCAAGATGTCAAATGAATATTTTATTATTTTTTAAGTACAGATGGTTGTTACTTTCATTTATTTATTTATTTATTTTTCTTCTTTATCTTAAATGATTTGACTGTTACAATAATTATTTATTTGACATATCGGGTGGAAAGTAAAACTGTGTAAATGTCAAATTGCCACATCAGCCATCAAATTTAAATTTGATGTTTGGTATTTAACATCTCCCTTAGAAATGCTCTAAGATGCGAGCACATACATATACATCTTTTTTATTTTTGGTTTCTTAGTTACGATTTCCTTATCCTATCTCTCTTTTGGGTCCTCTTGGTCGTGTTTTTTTTTCTTCTTTAGGTTTTCTTAATGTTTTCATTAAAAAAAAAATTGTATTAAATTTTTGTTTATTGTAGTAATTTCATTTCAAAAAAATAAAAAAAATAAAAGAGAAGGAAATTTTTTTTTTGTGTGTGGTCATTATTGAGCAAAATATTAGTCATTGGGTCCTATAACCACAACACAAAAATGAAACCCAGTCCCAAAACCCAAAGCCCACCCAAAAATCCCACGTCAGCAATCCAAGCCAAGCGAAGATGACAAAAAAATTGTGTAACGCATCCCGAAATTTAGCCCAGCCCGCCTTTTTATTTATAGTACATTTTCAGTTTCGGTAAGAAGCTCACAAGTCTCGCGGTGTCACCAGTCAGTGTTCTCCACCATTTCCAGCAGAGAGAATGTTGAAGAAGTGACCGAGGGTCTCAATTTTCCTCTCTTTTCCTGTTGTTTCTCAGCAACCAAACAGAGTAAAGCGGTACCCTGAAGCTAGAATTGGCTCCATAAACCAATCCAGAAACTCTATCAGGTATTTTTCCCTTTTGTTCTTCTTCTTCTTCTTCTGAAATATCAATATTTTGTATAATGCTCTGTTTGGATACCAAGAAAACCCAAAATCACAAAAAGAAAACATACATAGTGCCAAACCTTATAGAGAAAAATTCAAGCACAGCGGATTGTTTGTTAATTGTTTATTTATTTTGTCACTTTAGGATTGATTTGACACTAACAAGAAGTCTAGTCCTTAGTGTTAACCATGGAGGCAAGAAAGTTAGGTTTGGGTGTTTGACAGAGAAAGTCGAAGGAAGAGGGAGAGAGAGAGAGAAAGAGAGAGAGAAATGAGATCTGTATTTTCTGTAATGAAAAGCTGTTACAATTTTCACTTAACTAAAGCAATGCTTAATCTAATGTTTATATAGCCGACAACTTCTACTAAGTAGCCTAGCTAACAAGCCTAACTAACAATCACGAGTTATACACTGAGAAGCACGTGACCACTCTCCAGCTCATATATTGTTAACACCTCCAGCTCATATATTGTTAACAGTTAACACCTCCAGCTCATATATTGTTAACACCCCCCCTCAAGCTCAGCTGGGGAAGAGCCAAGGCTGAGATTGGAGCAATGTTTGATGAATATTGGACTATGAAGGCCTTTTGTCAAAATATCAGCAACTTGTTCATCTGTGGGAACATATTGGACAATGAGATCTTTACTTTGAACACGCTCTCTAATGAAGTGAAAATCCACATCCAGGTGTTTGATGCGAGAATGAAAAACAGGGTTTGCACTGAGAGCTAGAGCAGACAAGTTGTCGCTGTGTAGGAGAGGAGCTTCAGGAACTATCATATGCAAATCGCACAAGACTTGTCGTATCCATGAGATATCTGCAGCACAGTGAGCAAGTGCTCGATATTCTGCTTCTGTAGAGCTGCGAGAAACAGAAGCCTGCTTCTTGGAGGACCAAGAAATCGGATTGGAACCGAGGAAAACAACATATCCTGTGGTGGATCTGCGAGTATTGGGATCACCAGCCCAATTGGCATCACAATATCCAGATAAGACCATGGATCCTGGAGAAAATGTGACACCAAACTGCAATGTGCCTTGCAAGTACCTGATAATACGTTTAACTAGGCTAAGGTGAACATCTGTAGGACTATGCATAAACTGACAGACTGTGTTGACAGCAAAAGCAATGTCTGGTCTTGTGAATGTCAAGTATTGCAAAGCACCTACAATGCTTCGAAAGAGTGTGGGATTTGGAAGTGGAGTACCTTCATCCTTTAAGACCTGATGGTGAGGTTTAGAAGGGGTGCTACAAGGCTTACATGTATCCATAGATGCCTTTTTGATGAGATCTCTAGCATATTTGGCTTGATTGACAAATATTTTCCCTCCTGAATGGTATTGCACCTCAAGACCAAGGAAATATTTGAGCTTTCCCAGATCTTTAAGCTCAAAAACTTCACTAAGAGCTTGAATAACAGATGTCACCAGTGAAGGATCAGAACCTGTGATTATTATATCATCAACATAGAGTAATAGGATGACAACAGCAAATTCAGTTTTCTTCACAAACAGGCTGGGATCAGAGTGTGAAACTGAAAAACCCAAGGTAGGTAAATAGCCTGTGAATTTTGCATTCCATGCACGAGGAGCTTGCTTCAGGCCGTAGAGAGATTTTTGAAGCTTGCACACATGATTAGGATATTGAGAATCGACAAAGCCTTGAGGTTGCTTCATGAACACTTCTTCTTGAAGCTCACCGTGAAGAAAGGCATTTTTCACATCCAGCTGCCGTAATTCCCATTGAAAATTGACAGCTAGACCAAGAATGAGACGCACCGTTGTATGACGTACCACAGGACTGAAGGTTTCCTCATAATCTAACCCATATTCTTGACTGAATCCCTGAGCAACTAATCTGGCCTTATAGCGAGAGATAGTGCCATCTGCATTCTTTTTGATCTTAAAGATCCATTTACAGCCCACAATATTTGTATTTGGAGGAGGAGGAACAAGAGTCCAGGTTCCTTGTTGATCAAGAGCTTGAATTTCTTCTGTCATGGCTTGTTTCCATGCTGGATGACCAAGAGCTTGTTGAAAATAGGATGGTGTGTCTGGTTCAGAAATGGAAGTTAACTGTGTATGAAAGCTGGAAAATTCTGGGAATTGCTTGGATTGCACAATACCAGACTTGGAACGAGTTTGCATTGGGTGATTATTCATAGGGCTTGCAGGATGCACCTGCGCAGGAAGTGGTCCTGAATTGTCCATAAGTGCAGATGCAGACTCAAGAGGAAGTAGAACTTCTAATTGTGCATCTGTGAAAACTGGCAGCATCTGATTATCATGAACTGGAGATGAAGAAGAATTGGTGGATGATGTAGAGGAATTAAGCACAGGTGCAGATGGAGATTTCTGAGGCATGGAAGCCAAAATAACAGTCACTGGTGTAGATTGAGAGGTAGAGGTTGACAGTGAGGACTGATCTTGATTTTGAGTCGAAACTTGGGTTGTCTTACATGGAAACACATCTTCATTGTGTATAACATGTCTAGAAATGAGAACCTTATGAGTTCTCAGATCATAACACAGTACTCCCTTATATCCCATGGAATACCCCAAGAAAATACATTGATGAGATCGTGGTTCAAGCTTGTGAGCATTATAGGGACGCAGCAAAGGATACACTGCAGACCCAAAGACTTTGAGAGATAGTAAATCTGGATGGCCACCAAACAACTTATAATATGGAGATAGCATATTAAGAACTCGACTTGGCATGCGATTGATCAGGAATGCTGCGTGAGTCACAGCATAAAACCAAAAGGGAAGAGATAGCCCAGCTGTAGTTAATAGAGCAAGAGTAGTCTCAATAAGATGCCTATTCTTCCTCTCAGCCAATCCATTTTGCTGAGGAGTATAAGGACAAGAGAGCTGATGAAGAATGCCTTTAGAAGCTAGAAAATCTTTGAACATGTGACTAATATATTCACCACCACCATCAGATTGCAAAAACTGAACTTGAGCTTGATAATGAGTCACAATATAGGCATGAAACTTTATGAAAACAGATGAAACTTCTGATTTATTGATCAAGGGAAATACCCACATGTAGCGTGTACAATCGTCTATAATGGTGAGAAAGTATCTATAACCACCTAGAGCTGCAACATTGGAAGGGCCCCAAACATCTGTATGCAGCTTAGTAAATGGTCTAAGACTAGTGGTAGAAGAGGAAGAAAAAGGCAATTTGTGCATTTTGCCTTGTAAACAAGAGTCACACATCTCAGTTGTGGAATCAACAGACAAAGGAATATTAGAAACCTTTAACATGTGATGAAGAACATCATTGGAAGAATGGCCCAGTCGAAGATGCCACAGCTTGGTTTTGACTTGTTGACCCAAGAGTGCATGAGGTCTTGAATTCCCTTGTGCTGCTGGAGGTAGAGACAAGGCTTTATTGTTGGCTGCATCTTTATTTGCTATGACAGAAATTGAAGAATCCAAGGGTGACCTGTGAATTTGTGAAAGTTGAGGATGAACTTGTGGAATGGGATAGAGCCCTTTGTCACTCTGACCTTTGTACAGAATCCTGTGGGTTTGCTTGTCCTGCACGTATATGTGATACTCATCAAAAATAACATTGCAGTTATTATCCTTGCATAGTTGATACACAGATAACAGATTGGCTGCAAGTTTAGGAACATGATACACTTTATTTAAGTGTAAAGTGCCTGGTAAGGCGGATAAAATAGAATGGCCAATATGGTCAATGCTCAGACCTTCCCCATTGCCTATAGTAATCTTGTCTTCAGAAGAGTAAGGGGCAGACGCTTGCAATTGATGCACATTGGGTGTCATGTGATGGGAAGCTCCACTGTCTGCTATCCATAGGTCATTTGGAGTATAGGACATATTGGCTGTCATAGCCTGAATAGACTGTGGAGGAGGAGCACCTTGGTATGCAAAGTTGGCTCTATGATAACAGTTCAATGCGATGTGCCCTTTCTTGCCACAGATTTGACACTCAAGAATAGGTGTGGATGAGTTATCTGGAATTCTATAGTAACAGTTTGGTGCCGTATGTCCTCTCTTATTGCAGATTTGGCACTCAGGTATGGCCTGTGATCTCGGAGCAGAAGGGAACCGTGGTGAAAAACCACCTCTGTTGCTATTGTGATTATGGAATCGACCATTGATAGAGCCTCTACCGCGAGGAACAAACTGATTGGTAGAGCTTGATGTATTATTAGGCTGATAAGACGAAGGAGAGAACTCTGATGACTGATAAGCACCATGAGAAGTATTGGTCTGAGATTTATCCCTATTAAAGCCCATAGGAAATGAAGCTTGAGGGTGAGGAGTGATGGTACCAACTGTAGAGGCAGTACCCTGAGTCTGAGAAGCATCTTGAGAATGAGATGATGAGCCAATTTCAAACGGACTGACACTCATCATACCAGTCATGGAGTGATTCATTGCTAACATTCTGGATTCAATATTCTTTTCAACAGACAGCAACTGAGCTCTAAACTCCTTAAGAGCTATAGGTGTTTCCCTTGCAATGAGCACAGTCTTGATCATGTCGAATTCCTGTGGTAATCCATTTAAAGCTGCAATGATAATGTCATCATCTGAGAGCTTAAATCCTGCTGCTGCCAACTGATCTCGTATGTGCTTTAGACGAAGCAAGAATTTTTCAACTGAATCACCACCCTTGTGGATAGTGTGCAACTCAGTTTTGAGTTGATTGACACGAGCTCTTGAAACGGAGGCATATCTATCAGTGAGGCTTAGCCACGCATCCCTGGCCGATTTACAACCAATGACATACTCTATTGCCTCATCAGACAGTGTTGCAAGAAGCAAACTTAGCAAGGATTTATCAACTTGAATCCATTGACGATAGCTCTCAGTGAGCTCAGTTGTGACTCCTTCTGACTCAGAGATAACGTATTTAGATGGACACACAGAAGAGCCATCAAAATGGCCATATAAGTCGTATCCTTGAAGAACAGACTCCAATTGATAGTTCCATTTCACAAAGTTATCATCATTCAACTTAATAGTCAAAACACCTAATAAAGTCTCAATTTTCGGAGCAGTGATTGTCATGGCAGTATAGAGTCAAAGAATCAAAAAAAAATTGCGTCAACAAATCAAAAGATGATCTTCCAAGAAATTACGTCGTGCTTCAAGAAAACAGAGAAATTGCTTCGTGCTTCAAGAGAATTGAAAAATTGCTTCGTGCTTCAAGACTGAAAAATTGCTTCGTGCAACAGGCAATCAGATAACTCGGCTTCGTGCTTCAAGAAATTACAGAGCATGCTTCGTGCTTTTAATGAAATCGCTTCAAACTTAAACTGAAATTGAGGACAGAATCAGCATACCAAAGATGAATGTATCATCGAGTCAAGAAGAACAATGCTCGAAGAAAGTTGGCGACAAACACTTGCAAAATCGGCAGAAATATCAGACTTGAGGAAAACATGAATCGCCATTGATGCAATCGGAGATTGATTATGATACAGAAGAGCGGAAGCAAAAACGATCAGGAATCAAAGAGCCGAAGCTCTGATACCATGTTAACCATGGAGGCAAGAAAGTTAGGTTTGGGTGTTTGACAGAGAAAGTCGAAGGAAGAGGGAGAGAGAGAGAGAAAGAGAGAGAGAAATGAGATCTGTATTTTCTGTAATGAAAAGCTGTTACAATTTTCACTTAACTAAAGCAATGCTTAATCTAATGTTTATATAGCCGACAACTTCTACTAAGTAGCCTAGCTAACAAGCCTAACTAACAATCACGAGTTCTACACTGAGAAGCACGTGACCACTCTCCAGCTCATATATTGTTAACACCTCCAGCTCATATATTGTTAACACTTAGTTGGTATAGATGTTTACTGACTGGGATAGATTTTTATGGAGAACAAATTTTCATGTGAAACTGTTTAAGGGATTCCTTTTCTTTTTTTTTTGGGTTTGTTTTTTGGGGTCTCAATAGGAAACTCTCTTAGAAAATGGTGTTTTGTTTTTGTTTTTTTTTTTTATACAGAAAGTGTATCGAATCGTAAATGGGATCGAACTCAAGATGTTGTAAACCATGCATAGGAGATAGGATCAGTGGATTGCCAGATGCAATTCTTAGCCACATTCTTTCTTTTCTTACAACAGAAGATGCTGTGAAGACCAGCGTTTTGTCACATAGATGGTTCGATGTGTGGACTTCTGTTCCCAAGATAAACTTAACTCTTGGTTCACAGGCAGCATTTGAACCTTTTGCGCAGTTTGTGGACTGTGTACTTTTCTTTCGTGGCTCATCAAACATTCATACCTTCCAGCTTCGTTGTTCTGTAATCGAGGAGGATTTTTGTCGTATTGATCCCTGGATTTACACTGCTGTTAGGCGTAATGTTGTCGAATTTGAATTTGACCTCGATGTGGATGTGGACTCAAAGTCACACAGATACGAGGGTTATGAGTTGCCTAGAAGGCTTTTGATGTGCAACACATTGGAGGTTTTGAAGCTGACTCTGAATCATAAAGATATTATCATCAATCCTCCCTCTGATTGTTTCCCAAGTCTTAAGTTCCTCCATGTTACACTCCAGTATCCTGGTGGTCACTCATTGGAGAAACTCCTCACTTGCTGCCCCGTACTCGAAGATTTGATTATAGAGGGACACCTTAAAGATGATTCAGTTGTGAATATTAATGTCTCTGCACCTAAACTAAAAAGACTTCGAATGCGTTTGTCCATGGATCTAGTCCGTTGGGATGAAGGTGATTACAAAATGTTAGAATACAAGTGCAAAAGAATTTACATTAATGCTGATGCTCCGAATCTTGAAGAGTTCAATCTCCGGGATAATTTCTTGGCGAGCTATTCTTTGAACAATGCAAAATCCCTAAGCAAAGCCATGATTGATTTGGGGCGCCTGTATACATTAGAGGACCCTGACTTTGCCCGTGACTCTGCCGATCGTATGCATAGGCTTTTTGCAGGAATTCACAATGTTACATATTTATCACTTTCATCTCCAGTTTATGGGGTAAGTATGCTCTAACTTATTCCATTAGTGTCTAATAGCATTTTCACGTACTTTTTCTATATATTGGAAATGCTATATTATGGTGAGGACATATATAATTTTTCTGGAGCATTTCGCTGACGTGTATACTTTATCGTTTGTGTAGGATCTTTTCACTCGAGATCGATATCATCTACCTACATTTAATATTCTGAACTGCTTGGAGCTACATCTTGAACCCTGCTTCTCGTGGCAGTTTTTGACAAAGTTGCTAAATATATCACCCAATCTGGAATATCTTGTCTTCGCAATTGTAAGTTTAAGGTTTAGGGAATATCTTGTCTACACAGTTGTAAGTAACAAATGGATTTACGCTTATGCTAAACAGTACCACTGTGCAATGTTCTATGATTCATAGAGTTCAGTCTAACTCATTTACGTTTTAATGAATTTTAGCACATCAGCTACACTGCGAAACTGGAAAACCGTGAGAGTGAGTTTGCAGTTGGTCAATGGAGTCAGCCAGATTTTGTGCCTATCTGTTTGTTGTCAAGCCTCAAGAAAATTTGCATACAGGGATTCCATGCGTGGCCAGATGACATAGAAGTGGTGAAGTACTTATTGAAGCACGGTGAAGTATTGAATACGGTGAAAATTTGTCCTTCTTACTTTCATTCAGAAGAAGAAATGAAGCTAAGGCAGAAACTGTCAATGTTCCCAAAGGGTTCAAGGACTTGTCAAATTGAAGTTATGAAAATCAAGTCCTAGGCTTTATATAAACTCCATTTTCAAACTTGTAAATGGATCGCTATTCATAATAAAATAATAATAATAACTTGCATTGCGTTTTAAAAATTTTACTCTATATATAAAATCTGCATTGTTATTGGAATTTTTTTTTTAAAACTCTGTATAGACTGTTTTGAGTGGAGAACGAATGAAATAGAATTGTCTGGCAGAATCGTATGATTGGGAAAGTGCAAACCCTCCCACTTGTCGGGGTTACCGGGCTGGCTAACCTAACTATGAATTTGTATCAATTCGGAATCGACAAAGGTCTAGGATAGTATGCTGTCGGTGTGAGACTGGGGTACAGTAACGAACTTATGCTAAGCAAATTTGATGTTGATCTAGTCATTGATTGATCTGTACACTTTATCCTATGTGCAGGATCAACGCTGAATGCGTCAATATGATCTGCCTACATTTGCTAATTTAATACACTTGGAGCTATTTCTTCATAGATGCTGCTCTTGGAGATTACTGACAAAGTTGCTCAAGAAATTCCCCCACCTGAAACATCTTGTCTTCCAAATTCCCCCACCTTAAGCTAAATGGTGTTGGTACCAAGATGCAAATTTGAGAGGTTTTAATTTAACTTGTTTATTTTAAATAATCTTTACCAGTCGCGGACAGTTATTGCTTACTACGGGGATGACTTCGTACTCCACGTACCCCATGTGTGGTGTCCACCAATGTGGGTACCACCGATTTGCTTGTCGTCATGCCTCGAGACCATTTGCTTATGGGAATTTGAGGGACGGCTGGAGACCACTTGTTGAAGCACGGTGAGGTCTTCAATAACGTGATAATTTATACTCGTGATTTCGCTATCGAAGACGAGATGGAGTTATGCCTGGAGATTTCAATGTTCCCCAGGGCTTCAGAGACTTGTCAAATTGAATTTCCAAAATAGTGGTATCTAGGTTTTCTGTGGATTCCGTTTTCAAAGTTGTGAAGGGATCCTTTCTTTGCTGATGGAGGTGCACTTGTGTTATAAATATCTTCTGCTTTTAGTTTCTTTCATTTTGGAGGAAGGAGTCATGGAAACATATATGGAAAGCATACATAACATAATATCTTATCATTTAATTAGTTTTCTGCTGCAACACAAATAAATCATTTTTGAGAATATTAAGGGCCGATTGATAATCATTTCAATTTTAGTTATTAGTTTTCAATTTTTGTGCTAGAATGCAGAGGAAAATGAGAGAGAGAATGAAAGTGAGGGTGATGATGAGATTGAGAGAGAGAATGAGACGGGAAGATGAGAGGAATGAGTAATAAAAATAAAAATAATTTCAAATATATTTCAATTTTAAAATTTTGTTTTCATTTTTACTACTCTTCCTACCCATCTTACCCTATCAATCTCATCTCCACTCTCATTCTCCCTATTTTTCATCTATATTATAACACAAAAAATAAAAAATAAAAACTAAAATTAAAATGACCATGAAACAAAGAATCTATTTGATGTGCACTTTCATCGAAAAATCTTTCTCCATGACATCTTAAAGATCGCCACTATAACATGAATCCAACGAATGCATATACCCCAGCTGGGAATTGATGGAAATTCTATAACATGCCAAGGAATATTTAATTTGCTCCGGGCCATGATTAAGCTGCACTTGTGTCATTTTTTGTCCCTACGGTGTGCGTCAATTTCTCTGCCTCCTTTTATAAATAATTTGAACCACTTGGAGTTTTCTTCACACCTGCTGCTCATCACTGACAAGTTGTGTTTTTTAAAATTTTTGAGTTGAATTAGCAAATTTTTAATATAAAATTTTAAATCTGATTTGAGCAAAGAGGGGTTCATTTTGTCACATCAGCAGTTTTGACCGATATTTTGTCCAAATTAACTATATTCGACAGATCGAAAATAAAATGAGACGCAAAATATTAATCTAACCACATAAGTTGCAACACGTCAAGGGAGTGATGTAAAAGTAAGCCTAATTTACAATGACATGTATTTGTATCGTAATGGATCACGTCATTATCCAATTATTGTACTCCAGCGATAGAAGTAATCATTTTGTCCAAAGCACAAAAAATTTATAATAAAAAAACTATGAATAAAAGATGGGACCAGAGAAGAGGGTGAGTGAGAAAGAAAGTAAACTGTAAAACCTTGTTGTTTTGTCATTTAGTACTTTCAGGTTTGGTTCGTGTTTGGTCAGTTGTTGTCTCAGTCTCACACTTTAGTTTACCACCATTTCCAGTCTTCCGGGAGATAAACGTGGTTGAACATTGTAAGTGAAGTGAACCGGTCTCTCATCTTCCGTTCTTTTCCTCATGTTTCTCAGCAAGCAAACAGAGAAAACAGAGTAAACCAATGGAGAATCTCATCATCAGGTTCTCTTTCCCTTTTCTGAAATATTTCCTCGGTTTACTTGTATTGGAATTATCTGTATATCCTCTGTGTTGTTGTTTTTCTGATTTGTATTTCCTCTGTTTTCATAAATCTACTAGCACAGAAATTGAGGGAAAAGGCTCTTCTGAATTTTTTATCTTGTGGGATTTTGTTTGAAATCCTTTCTAAGGAGATTTTCCCCAGAAACTCTGTTGACTTTTATTTCAAATCTTGTCTCTCTTAAGGAAACTTTCTCAGGAACTGTTTTCTCGTATGGCAAAGAAAACATGAACCCCATTATATTATATTAGGCTTGTTGCAAACACACATGCAATGGTTAAAGTGGTTGTTTGTATGTTTGGGTTCAAATTCAGAGTCGCAGATTGATTTATATTTTTTTGGGTTTTCAGGAAACGCATCACATGATCGAAAATGGGTTCGAATTCAAAGTCTCGTGAAGCATGCCATGAAGATAGGATCAGTGGATTGCCAGATGCAATCATTTCCCATATTCTCTCCTTCCTTTTGACAAGAGAGGCTGTGAGGACCAGCGTTTTATCACACAGGTGGAAGAATCAGTGGACTTCTGTTCCAAATCTGTACTTGCGTGACAGAGAATATTATCCATTAGAAAGACGTTTGAAAAAATCTGATCCAGATGGCTTCTCCGGGTTTGTGGATCGGGTACTTTTCTTTCGTGGCTCCTCCAACATTCATAGATTCCGCCTTTTGTGTCTGGAAATGAAGGATTTTTCTCGTATTGATGCTTGGATTCGCACTGCCATTATGCGTAATGTTGTCGAACTCGACCTTGAGCTCTACGAGTACTCGAATCCACCGCATCCTTTCGTGTTGCCTAGAAGCCTTTTCATGTGCAAAACACTGGTGCTTTTGAAGCTGAGGCTGCAATCAAATTTTATTGCCCTTGCACCTGCCTCAGATTGTTTCCCAAGTCTCAAGTTCCTCCACGTTGATGTCGTGCTTCCTGATGCTGACTCAATGGAGAAGCTCTTTTCATGTTGCCCTGCTCTTGAAGATTTGGTTATAGAGGGAGAACCTGGATATGATTCAGTGCTGAATTTTGAAGTCTCTGCACCGAAACTAAAAAGATTAAGAATAAGTTGGTATATCGTGCCATTTCATCAAAATTATGATCGAAAAGTTTTTATTAATGCTGATGTTCCAAGTCTGGAAGAGTTTAATCTGCAGGAGAATATTTTGGCAAACTATTCTCTGAAGAATGCACATTCCCTGAGCAGAGCCAAGATTGATTTGGTAAACCTGCATTCTGGGGAGAAGTTTGGCACTGTCCGTGATTCTGCCGATCACATACAGTGGCTCTTTGCCGAAATTCGCAATGTTAAATTTCTGTCACTTTCAGCTCCAGTTTTCGGGGTAAGGATGCTCTAACTTGTTCCCTAAGTGACTGATAACTTTTTTACGTGCTGGAGTTTATGAATGGAATGAAAACATATTTACTTTTATCATTTGTGAAGGGTCCCTGCAGTGTGTATCAATATCATCTCCCTACATTTAACAATTTGAACCACTTGGAGTTGCTTCTTCAAAATTGCTGCTCGTTGCGTTCGGTCACAAATTTTCTGCAGATATCTCCCAAATTGGAACATCTAGTCTTTGAGAATGTAAGTATACGCTGAACTGTACTGATATTCAATCTTTTAAGATGTTCATTCAACTCATTTATATTTTAAACCATCTTTAGAGCATCCACTGTTATGTGTGCCATTTCGTGGACAAGTCGGTGCATGAATGGAGTCCACCAGATTTTGTGCCTGCTTGTTTGTTGTCACACCTCAAGACTATTCGCATACGGGGATTCCAGGGGCTGCCGGATGAGATGGAAGTGGTGGAGTACTTGTTGAAGTACGGTGCGGTTTTGAACACCATCACAATTTGTACCCTTGAGTATTTCTGTGAAGAAAAAGAGATGAAGTGCCCTTTGCTAGGTCTCAGAGAAGAGGTAAAATTGTTGCAGACAATTTCAATGTTCCCAAGGGCTTCAAAGACTTGTCAAATTGTATTTCCCAAACTCAAATGAGGTTTCATATGAACTCTGTTTGGGAGTATCGAGTTTATCATTTCTATGTTGATAAGAACATGTATTTATTTGCTGTATATTGCTTTCAACTCTTGTTGTATTCCTTTTTTTAGCTCCTTTTCACTTTGGAGGAATTAGATTATGGTTTATGGCTCATAAACCAAGGAAACTAAATAAAAACAAATTAGTCATTGCTTAACTGCTATTTCTCAATTATTGTTGTTGGTATGAGCAAAGTCAAACCTACAATACCCTCATATCAAACCCTTTTTTCTTTTACTTTTTTAAATTTGTATGCCAACACAGTGTGGAAAACTAATGACATCTTTATTGGTAAGCGTGTATTCAAAAACTTTTTTTTTTAAAATTTTATTTATGTTTTTGGTTTTTCATACTTTTCCCCCAATAATAAGATTTCATCTAAAATAGTAGGAAAAATATTGTTGAAGAAGGCAAACAAACTATGCCCCAATAACGAATATGCCCAATAGAGTTTTCTTTCGGAATTATATTTTTCCCCCAATAATTTCATCACTTTTCCCCCATTAACGAATATGCCCAATAGAGTTTTCTCTTGAAATTAGTCGGGTTCAATTTAGCAGCTTTGTTTTTTGTTTTTTTCCCTCAAGATAAAATTATTTTTCTATGGTTACCAAAACAAAAGGAACTTGCCTGGGCTGAAAGATTAGGTAGCTAATGAATTTGGGCCAGGATACATGAGCAAGGTCTTTCAATTGTAGACCTCAAAACACAAATGAAAGCCCAAATTTCAACAAAATTGGCTTTCTGATTACCTGAAAATTAAAATCCCGCGCAAGCGTGGGCCCCAAATCTCACATACCGAAGAGAAGGTATAGAACTGGCCGCTTTCTCATCTTCCTTTCTTTTCCCGTAGTTTCTCAGCAACCAAACAGAACCAGACGAGTCCTCACTCATATGAGGTATTTTTCATTTTCTGAAGTATTATTTCGTTTGTCATATCGTTATTCTTGTGTGTGTATTCTCTGTCTGCATGCCATGAAAAACCCAGAAAAAAACTTTTGATTATCGTTATGCACTGAAGATAGAATCAGTGGATTACCAGATGAAATTCTTTATCACATTCTTTCCTTCCTTCCAACAGTCCAGGCTGTTAGGACCACCATTTTATCACATAGATGGAACCATGTGTGGGCTTCCGTTCCCAATATCGACCTATGTGACAATATAGAAGAATTTGATCAAGAGCGTTTTGCAGGGTTGGTGGATCATGTACTTTACTCACGGGGCAACTCGAGCATTCATAGATTCCGTCTGCATACTAAGTACATGGCAGAACTTCCATGGTTGGATAATTGGATTTGCACTGCCATTACTCATAATGTTGTTGAACTCGATGTTGATCTTGCTCGGGACTCATTTTCATCCGAGCCTTTTGAGTTGCCAAGAAGCCTTTACATGTGTAAAACATTGGTGGTTTCGAAGCTGAAGCTGCCCTCAGTTATTACCTTTGCTCCTCACTCCGATTGTTTCCCAAGTCTCAAGTTCCTCCATGTTAATGTAGCGTGTCCTGATGCTGCTGACTCAATGGGGAAGCGCTTTACTTGTTGCCCTGTACTTGAAGATTTGACTATTGAGGCAGAACCTGATGGAGGTTCTGTTTTGAATGTAAATATTTCTGCACCACAATTAAAGAGACTGCGTATGAATGTGTTCCTCTGTATAATTGGTGAATATTATGATTACAAGACTTTTATTAATGCCAATACTCCAAATCTTGAAAAGTTCAGTTTCGATGGCAATGTTTTGGCAGTCTTTTCTTCGAAGAATGCAAAATCCCTCAAGATAGCTAAGAATAATTTTGAGGGCCTGCATGCGGGATCTGATGCTGCTGAGCTTTTACACAGGCATTTTGCAGGAATTGGCAATGTCGAATATCTGGGGGTTTCAGCACCTATTTTTGGGGTAAGTATGCTCAAACTGGTTCCCTCAGTGTCTCACAGCCTTTTTGCACGCTTCAATTTATCAATTGGAATGCTATTTTACCCTGAGGAAATATTTGATTTTTCTAGTTTTTGATTGATCAATACTTGTCATTTGTGAAGGATCCCCGCATTGTATATCGCTATTGTCTACCTAATTTGAAACGCCTGGTGCTACTTTTCCAGAGTTGCTGCTCTTGGCAATCATTGATAAACTTTCTCAATGCATCGCCCAATCTGGAATCTCTTACCTTCAATAAGGTTAGTTTATGTGGATGTACCCTACGCTAAATGTTATCCATAAATACAAATTTTCAAGTATACTTTAATTTAACTCGTTTGTTCTGAATAATCTTTAGCACATCAAATGTCTTAAACAGCACGACAAGGATGAATTAGTACATGAATGGACTCCACCTGAGTCTGTTCCTATTTGTTTGTCGTCACACCTGAAGACTGTTTGAATGCAAAGATTCCGTCGGCAGCCAGATGAGATGAAAGTGGCAGAGTACTTGTTGAAGCACAGTGAGGTTTTGGATTACATGATATTCTGTACTAGAGCTACATATTTAAGAGAAGAGAAGAAGTTATGGGAGGAAGTTCAGAAGTTCCCGAGGGTTTCGCAGACGTGCGAAATTATATTCCCGAAGGTGTGCACTGAGAACTTCTAGGTTTTAATTATATGGTTTCCATTTCCAAGGTTGTGAATGGATCCTTTCTTTGTCGATAAAACATGAATGTATTTGGAGTACTTATGTTTCTAACTTTTCTTATTTTCTCTTTTTAGTTCCCTTTATTTGTATTGCATACCTCAATCTCTGAGACTAATTTGTGAGTTTGCTAGTGAGAAAACTCAGACACAAATATCTGGTTAAGTATACGATAACCTTTTTTCTGTAATGTACAAAGGATATTGGCACAGAAAAAGTATACGAGTTGTTACTGGTATTTCAAGCAAGGTTGAGGCCGAGTTAAACACACACCAAAAACCAAAGTTTGGCATCAGTAACTTCATAATTAATTATAAAATAATTATGGGTTTTTTATCATGATATCTCTAGTCTCTCTAAAACAAAATTTGTGGTAAATCTCTATGTAAGGAAGTCTAATCATATTGGGTTACCAATCCACTTATGATAAATGTTATTTATTAATGAGTATAAATTCGTAAGTTAGTAGTAATAAACAATCCAACTCCGATTCAACTTTGGCAACCTCATAAATAAAACAGGACAAACAGAGGATTATGCACCCTTATAGATTTCTTCTTCCGATTAATATGCTACACTGCCCTAATCATTCTTATCTTCCCCCTAACACTTTGTTATATTCTTACTTAATTAGTGTTTCTATATACTTCATCTTGAATAAGAATTATAGAACTAACGCAACAAGTAATTAAGTTCTTTATTTTGCTTTAACCTATATAGCCAAGAGGACATGAACCAGCAACCCCCATTATTTTTTTTTGAGAAAACAAATCGCATCATAAATGGGTTGGAAGACATGCATGGAAGATCGGATCAGTGGATTGCCAGATGAACTTCTTTGCCACATACTTTCTTTCCTTTACACAAAGGAAGCTGCAAAGACCAGCATTTTATCACACAGATGGAAAAATGTGTTGACTTCTGTTTCTAGCTTTGACTTCTGTGTTCAGTCACCAAATATGGTCTCAGATCGTTGCGCGGGGTTCGTGGATCGAGTACTTGCCCTTGGTGGCTCCTCATACATTCATAGATTGCGGCTCGAATGTGCTAATATCGAGGATTATTTTTCCCGGATTGATGCTTGGATTTGCACTGCTATTTCACGTAAAGTTGTGGAACTTGATCTTTGCTTGCTCTCGTATTCGCGCCAGAGTAGTTTTGAGTTGCCTAGAAGCCTTTTCATGTGCGACACATTGGAGGTTTTGAGACTGAGGGTGAAATCAAATCTTATTACCAAGCCTCCAACCTCAAATTGTTTCCCTAGTCTCAAGTTTATGCATGTCACACTCTACCGTCCTTTTTATGACTCAACACTCTACCGTACTTTTTATGACTCAACTCGGAACCTCTTTTCTTGTTGTCCTGTACTTGAAGATTTGATTATAGATGGATTTGTTCACCATAAACCAGCTTTTCTATTTAATGTCTTTGCGCCTAAACTGAAAAGACTAGAAATAAATTTGTATGTCATTCTGGACAGAAAATGTAATCATCCTAATGGTTGGAATCTGGAGGATAAATTTTGGAAGAATGCAGAATCCCTCAGCAAAGCGAAAATCGCTCTCCGAGTGCCTGCAACGGGTTACCCTGGAGATGTTTACTTATGGCTATTGCTTCATTATGCTGATCAATTAAGTAGGCTTTTAGCAGGAATTAACAAGGTTACATATTTGTCATTTGCAGCTCCAATTTCGGAGGTAAGTAAGCTCTAATATTAACATCTTCTCTTTCATATATGCTGAGGAAATATTTGATATTGCTCAAGTCCTTGATTTTGACTTATTTCTACGTGATCATTGCCTGAAGGGTCCTGACGTTATACATCGATATCGTCTGCCTAAGTTTCATAATTTGAACCACTTGAAGCTACATCTTCAAACTTGCTGTGCTTGGAAGTCATTGACAAAGTGGCTCGACGTGTCCCCCAAGCTGGAACATCTGGTGTTTAAAAAGGTAAGTATAAGTAACATTTATAAATTATAACCCTTTTGTTAAAACGGTACCAATATACAATTTCGAAACATGTTATTTAACTCATTAATTTTGAATATTCTCTAGAACATACAGTGGTGCTGGAAACATGCTGAGGGTTATCTAGTAGCACATAAATGGCGTCCACCAGAATCTGTGCCTGTTTGCTTGTTGTCCAGCCTCAAAACTATTTGCATACGGGGATTCTGCGGGCGGCCGTACGAGATGGAGGTGGCAAAGTATTTGCTGAAGCACGGCGAGGTTTTGACTAAGGTGGCAATTTTTTATACCAATGATTTGGGTGTAGCAGAAGAGATGAGGGTATGGCAGGAACTTTCGAAGTTCCCAAGGGGTTCAAAGACTTGCCAAGTTGAACTTTTGGAACTCAAGTCCTAGGTCTTATGCTATATATATGGAACCCCATTACAACATTTGTGAATAGGGTACTTTCTTTTTGGATGAAACGTGAATTTATTAGCAGTTTTGGAGGAATTGGCTATAATCAGTTTTGCAAAGAAATTCACAAGATATGTTTATGGTATATGATCCGAAGAAAAAATAATTCAGAAAAGAAAATAAAGATTTCGGACGAAAACTATTCAACGCATAGACAAGTAAATCGCCAAACTATGTGATTCTTGAACAATAAAATCTGCAACAATAAATATTATTTAAGAAATACATAGGAACTATGTATCAAGAACATCTCCAATATTAAAGACCCATATTTAGAGCCCTCGATTTCTAACAAAGCATTGCAACCACATTCATATATATGCACATAAAACAGATATATGCCCTCATCGTTCTTATTTGCCCTAGCACTTTGTCATATTATTAGAAGCAAAACAATGTCTGTGAAAAAAAAAACGTGTTGAATAAGGGACCCTTTTTTTGGGTTAATACTAGCAAAGCTTAACTTTGTGTACTAGTTATATAAATTAATCTGGTAAATTACTAATTAACTCATTATCTGTCACTTGGAGTGATAAAACTCAACCTGAGTTGATTATCTCCTCTATAATAAAACAAATACATAATGATAGGAAGTCTAATCATATCAGGTTACTTGGTAATCAAGTCTGACATGATACAACGCCCTCACATACTAGGGCTGTGCTATATATATATATATATATATATATATATATATATTTATTTATTTATTTATACAAACAATATTCTACTTTAATATAATATAGACTACGGGGAGGGGGATTATATTTTGTTAGTTATAAGAGACGAATATTCAATATTATGAAATCTAGGTGTTTCCCCTGTTCTGATGTTTCTTTATTTTTCCTACTGTTTCTCAGCAAGCAAACAGAGTAAAGCAGGGCAATAAAACTACAATTGGGTTCCACCAACCGAGAACCATATCAGGTATTTTTCCGATTTCTGAAATATCTTCTTATTAATCTTTATTCTTATCCTCTGTTTGGATACCAAGTTAACACGCAGACAAACGAAAAGAAAACATAGTGCCAATTTTAATTCTGCTGTTTGTGTTTTTGGTCAAGTAATTCTGCTGTTTTAAGGAAGTTAAAGTGAAAATATTTTCTCGGGAACTGCTTTTAAATGAATGTTAAGGAGAGTTTTCATTAGTTTGGAGTGTATAGATTGTTATGGAGAAAATTTTCTCCAGTTTAATTGGCACCAACCATAGGTGGATAATCCTTTGTTTCTTCCTTTATTATTGGATCAATCGGATACACTAAAGTGCTTCTTAGGCAACTAAAGTGGCGTAGAACATCTAGATGATCGAGAAACAGTTGGACCGCAAAAACAACACAGCATGTCAAGAATGGCAAGACGAGTGCAACTCACCGCTTTGATGTGACATATATATGGGCTTTTTACGCTGATGATTGCTAACTCAAAACAATCTTTTAAGTTTTAAAAATGATTTTGGAAATGGAATTTACTCTGCTTTTGTATTTTAATAAGAGTTTCTAGGACTTGAGGTAGTATTGGTATTGTTATCTCTATATTCATATCAATAAAACTTTAAAGCTATCTCAATCCACTGATCCTAATTAGGCTATCATTTGAATGTGTCAGAAAGTTACATGGTTGTTTGATTTGAACCGTAATTGGCATTATACTTCTCAGGAAACGTAAATGGCTTCGAACTCAAAGCCTCATCAAGCATGCATTGATGAAGACAGGATCAGTGGATTACCGGATGAAGTTCTTTGCCACATTCTTTCCTTCCTTTACACAATCACAGCTGTAAAAACCTGCGTCTTATCACACAGATGGAAGAATTTGTGGGCTTCTGTTCCCAATCTAAAGTTGCTTATATGTTCACCAAAATCTGACTCCACATGTAGTCCAGGATTTGTGGATCGAGTACTTTCATCTCGTGGCTCGTCAAGAATTCATCGGTTCCATCTTAATTTGTATGGGGCACACAAATATTTTTCTCATGTTGATGAGTGGATTTGCACTGCCATTACGCGTAATGTCGTCGAACTCCATCTTTTGTTGTTCCCAAATCCATGGCAGCGTTATGAGTTGCCTAGCACCCTTTTCATGTGCAAGACGCTGGTGATTTTGAAGTTGATGCTGCAGTTCGATATCGTTGCCATTCCACCGAACTCGGATTGTTTCCCAAATCTCAAGTTCCTCCACGTTTCAGTCTGCTTTCCGGATGCGGACTCAATGAAGAAGCTTTTTTCTTGTTGCCCTGCACTTGAAGATTTGATTATAGATGGAAATGTTGAGAAAATCCCCGGAGAAGCTGATTCGGTCTTGAGATTAAATGTTTCTGCACCCAAACTAAAAATACTACAAATAAGTTTGATGGGCAGTTGGATGAGGAATGTTTCTATCACAGTCAATGCTCCACAGCTTGAAACGTTGGATCTCATGGAGAATTTTTTTGCCACCTATTCTTTGAAGAATGCAAAATCCCTAAGCAAAGCCAAGGTTGATGTCCAAGTGTATAGGAGATATCACGCTGATCCTGGCATTGATTATGCTCATCGCACGCATAGGCTTTTTGCAGGAATTATCAATGTTAAATCTCTGTCTCTTGCAGCTCCCATTTTGACAGTAAGTAATCTCTAACTTGTTCTCTTAGTTTCCAATAGCCTTTTTAATTACATGATGAAATTTATCAATGACAATATGTGATTAAGTCATTGATATGCCTATTTGCTTTGTCTTTCTTGGAGAATCCTTGCCTCGAATTTCAAGGTCCGCTGCCTAAGTTCTATAATTTGAACCACTTGGAGGTACGTCTTAAAACCTGCTCCTCCTGGAAATCACTGACGAAGTTGCTCGAGATATCACCCAATCTGGAGAATCTTGTCTTTGAAAATGTAAGTACATAAAAATAGGTTTACCGCCTGCACTAAATGGGTCTTATATACAGTACTTTTCAAAAGTTTTTATTGAACTATTTGTTTTAAATGATCCTTGTTAGAACATCGAGTGTCATGCCGATCATGACAAGAATGATCAATGGTGTCAACCAGAGACTCTGCCTATTTGTTTGTTCTCAAGCCTCAAGACTGTTTGCGTACGGGGATTCAGATGGCACTCAGACGAAATGGAAGCGGTGAAGTACATGCTGAAGCACGGTGAAGCTCTGAACAAAGTGACAGTTTATGCTAGAAATATCTCAGCAGAAAAACAGATGGAGTGGCAGCAGGAGTTTGTAGATTTCCCAAGGGTTTCAAAGACTTGCCAAATTGAACTTGTGCAACTCATAGATAGGGGTTTTTAGCTCTTCCTTAAATATTCAATCATGGCAAAGAAATTCAACATAAGTTCATGCAAAACTATGTGCTATATATTTTGCATGATATAGATTTCTTTTACTGTTTTAGCATGCGCTATAAATTTTTGATTTAATGGCCAAAATATTATAGAATCCAGATACTTTCCCATTTTCTCAGCAAGCAAACAGAATAAAGCAGTGCACTAGAACTAAAATTGGGCTCAACCAATCTCGTATATTCTCTGTTTGAATTTGGATACCAACCAAAGTACCAAGGAAACGCAGAAAAACGAGAAGAATACATTATATATATACAAACATAAGGTTGTTAATTGTAGAGAACAACATTCCACTGAAGAGACGATATTTTCTCCGTGAATTCTTTAGGGATGGGTTTCCATGAAGCTCGAGTGTAGATTGTTTCCAGTGAAGGAAACTTGATCTTGATTTCTACTCAATATCACGCCGGAAATTTGAGTTGCCTACGAGCCTCTTCATGTGGAGCACATTGTTTCCCAAGTCTTAAATACGACCTCTATAAAATCTCACTGGTATAATTTCATGTTGGGCCAAAATGGATAGTTCACCTTCAGAAGAAAATTGTCTGGGCCCAACTAAATTTTTCCCTCTATTATTTTATATTTCAAAATAAAATGCATGGCGCTTTAGTGCAATCAATATTTAGACACTATATTTTATATTTGAGTATAAAATTTCAGTAAATACTAAGAGCATCTCTAATCGATGTGTTAAAAGTGCCACATATACATTTAACGGCTATAAATAATATCTCACATCACTCCAATCGAATTGTCAAAGCTGATTGAACCTCCAACCGTTACTTTTGATCTTGCAAAAGCAAGGTGTGAAATTATTATTATTATTATTTTTTAAACAATTGGCTGTTACTTCACTTATCTTCTTTCATTTATTTTTTTCCTGTTATATTTTTTCCTTCTTTATCTTGAATGATTTGACCATTACAAATTTTTTTTCTTCTTTCTCTTTTCAACTTTTTTCCGGTTAAACAATTTTTTTGATTCATCTTCTGATTCTCCATATGAGCACTTTTGGAATCTTGTTGATTCAGAGTCTGACGAAGAAGTAATAAATAAAAAAACACTAAATTGTAATAAAATAATAATTTAATTTGACATATCGCGTGGAGTGTAAAATTATGTAAGATGTCAAATTGCCACATTAGTCATCAAATTTAAATTTGATGTTTGATATTTGACATTTACCTTGGAGATGCTCTAAACATTAATGTGTCAATGTGTAGAATAGTCACACCAAATCATCCAAACTTATTATGTCTTTTAAGAATTTTTTTAATACAAGTGATAGTCTCTAAAGACTCTAAATTAATATAATCAATGGGAAGGGGGTTCAAACTTTTATTTATTTATTTATAGAAATAGTGATAGTAATTATTGATGAAACATAAGAAAGTACAAAGCAGCTATAGTGCCGAATATGGGTACAATGTCTCCAGAGACCAATACAACAACATGTTGATTTGATCTAGAAAGAATTACGCCTTAAGCAAAAGACACTTAAATTCCCGATTCAACAGCCAAAAGCACTTGCACTCAAACTTACAATACATATTTAACAGCAGAAATGGTAAATCCGTATCGAAAATCGCAACTAAAATACAAAACACAACAAACTCCTAAAGAGTTCCTGAGAATTACTAGACTAAAACAAACAAAGAAATAGGGTCACCGCTCCACATTCTCTCCGGCAACTGAAGAGACTCATAATGTATACCCACTAAACCCTTAGGCCATCTCCAACCCAAATGAGGCTAAACCTAAATTTCCCCCCTTCAAAATACAACTATTCATGTACTGTCCCAACTCAAACAGTTTTTCCTCTAACTATGCAAACTCAAAATTTGAGTCAACAACTTTTTGATAAATTGTTTAAGAATGATTAAACTTTTTTTTTTTTGGTCATTATTTTTTCTTATGTGAATTTTGTTTATAACATCATGATTTATTTTTCTAAACATTCTAATCTAAAAAAATTCAAATTTTGAAAATAAAATTTTAATTAATAAATATAAAAGGAAACCACACAAATTATGAACAAATAAGTGGATATTTATATACTTTATGATGAGATTGGGGTTAGATTAATTAATATTAATATTTTGACAGTTGGATTTCATTTTGGATTGTTGGATTTTGTTTTAAAGTTAGATTAAGTCGGGGAAAAAAAAAACCATGGCTGTTTGATGAGAGGTGGCGGCTAAGTATAGATTTTAAAAAAAATGAACGCAAGCAAATTCTTGCCGTTGGATTTCAAACGCCAGATCATCACCCCTGTCAAAAACAAAACATGTGGGTACAAGTGGCGGGGCCCCGCTTCAAGTTTGAAAAATAACTCAAAGTTCCAGAATTATCTCTCCTCACGTGGGCTGCCTTTTGTTCTTTCCGTGAGCTCCACTCTTTACAATACAGGCAAAACATCAGGCGGAATACAGCCCAACTTATTGCCTCCATTGGTATTTAGCCCCTTGCAATACACGGAAAGGGTATAATGAGAAGTTTAGAGTGATAAGTTAATTTGAGGAGTTCAATCTCACTATCAACAAATGTGAAGAAACCAATGAACTTAAACATTTTAAATGGTTTGATGGTGGGATTGAACTCCTCAAATAAGCTCTTCACTCTAAACTCCTCATTGTAAAAGCTCCCTGCAATACATAGGTTGGAGATCAGTTTTAGGGTAAAAACCAAAATCTGACTTTTAGCCCATTAGGTTGAAGATGGCATTAGTGCCATACCGGCTAAGCCCCAACCCACACAATACAACAACTTTCATTTTTGTAACTCCAAAATCTAATATGGAGCCAAATTCATGTATATATGGGTCAAAACAACAACTACATCATGGAGACAATAGTGTTTCGAGGTAGCTGCTAAACCCATCGATGTCGACGATGCCGCCTCCTCCTTGACCGCTAAGACCCTGCACAAAAAAACAAAAACAAAAACAAAACCAACTAACAAATCCTATATCCTAACGAATCTAGTCATAAACCTAAAAAGGGGCAGAAAGAGCCACCCCGGGAAAGTGGAGGGAGAAATAGGGGGGGTTGAAAGGGAAGAATAAAGAGGGGAAAGAAGAAGGGGATGAGGGAAGATGAGAAACGGGGAGGAGGGGCAGTGCCCACTAGAGGGCTTGAGGTTAAGAGAGAGAGAGAGAGAGAGAGAGAGAGAGAGAGCTTTTTTGGGTTTCAGGGGATTCAAACTTTTAGTGCAAAAGGAGTGAGCTCACTATCTTGGCCAACTAGCTTAACTCACATTTGCTTTTAATACTTTCTTTTAGGGAAAACCACAAATATTTGATAGAATATATTCAAAATTTTCATATTTTCTATTAAGTTGCATTTTTCGATGTATCGCTATCAATATTTCCATTTATATTCATACCAAAAAAAATATTTCCATTTTTGCTTTCGTGTTTTTGGAACCTCGATATTTTCGCCAACGTAAATATTTAATACCCTCCATATTCCCATCAACGCCTCCATGGGGTAGTAGCCCAACTTCTCATCTTCATTTGTTTTCCTGTTGTTTATCAACAGCCAGACAAAGTTCATCGGCACGGCGACAGCCTAAAACTAGATTTGCCTTCGGCAAACCAGAACCATATAAGGTATTTTTCATTCTGTGATATAATTTCTATTAGCTCTTATTATGTTATATACCCTCTGTTTGGATACCCAAAAAAAACTAAATGATTTAATACCTTGTAGTATATAATGTCAATAGAAACCCACATACAACTCAGGTTGGACTAACAAATCGGACTGATCTAAACTCAAATCTATTTATAATCAAATTACATGATTTAGATTTGATTTGGATCAATGGATTGAACCTTTCAATCCATATTTGATGAGTGTTGGATTAAGATGGGATCATATTCTTTTTTTAAAATTATTTTTAATGTGAGTCTAAATTACAAGGGGAAGATGATTTCTCACATACACATACTATCATGGTGCCATGGAAATTCGAACTTGAGACCACTGATTTGCAAATTAAGGCCTTTTTTCACTGGACAAGACTCCGTTAGTGGGATCATATTCAGTTTAAGACCTAGAAAAAAATCAAAATCTCATTAGTAATATCGTTCTTTTATTGTGTTTATGCACTCTCTTTTTTTGAATATTGATACTTTATTATAAATAACTAGCTTTTATTTGTTGTTGGGGTATAAATAAATAGTTTAAGTGTGTTCTAAATGTATATAAAACTCAAATTACTCTTGCACACATGTAAAATTTATATTAAATTATATTAAATATTTTCTTAAGTTGGTCGGATTATTATATGAGCATACGACCAACTGTAAATATTTAATGATTTGTTGGGTTAATGATTATTGGATTCTGATTTGTATTGGATTCGGATTAAAACCGGATCCATTGACAGGACTAGAAAAGATTAGTGAAATAATTTTATTTGAGAATTTGCAGAGTTTTTACTGAATTTTTAAGTGTAGAATTTTATGGAGCAAATTTTCTCTAGGTTCATGGATACAACTTCCCGAGTTTCATGCGTTTATGTTATAATCTTTTTTTTTTTTCAAAGTTACTTTCCCCATTCCCGTGAAAGTAGGAACCTTTACTTTGTTTGATATGTGTACATAAATTTTGCTTTTGTATTTTTTATGAATTATTTTTATATATGTGTGAAACTGTTCTATAATTTCTCCCTTTACAAGCAATATCCAAAGGACATAAACCGAATAATTTATTTTCTATGGGTACTAAAACAAGCGTACAATGCTTGATAAGCCACCGAAATTGGTTTCTTTGCGTTTTCACCTTCTTCTTCTTTTTTTTGTCAAAGGGTTTTCTCCCTTAGCACATTATGTTTTTTTTTTTCTCTCAGAGAACATATCATTGGAGATGGATTCGAACTCAAAGTCAATGTGTCCCAAAGCACGCACTGAAGATAGGATCAGTGCATTGCCAGATGCAATCATTTCCCACATTCTTTCCTTCCTTCCAACATCAGATGCTGTAACGACCTGCTTTTTATCAAATCGATGGAAGAATATGTGGACTCTTGTTCCCACTGTAGAGCTAATTGTGTTGTCAACTGCATGGGATTCAGGTGGTACTGCAGCGTATGTGGATCGATACCTTCTCTTTCGCGGATCATCAAACATTCACAAATTTCATCTTTGCTGTGTCGATCTCGACGGCATAGTTGGTCGTATCAATGGATGGATTTGCACTGCCCTTAGGCGTAATGTTGTTGAGCTCCACCTTGAGTTTGATGAGAGGGACGATTCACACGAATTTCTTGTGTTGCCTCAAGATCTTTTCGTGTGCAAGACTTTGGAGACTTTGAAGCTGAGTCTGGGAGAGCATGTTACTGCCGTTGCTCCTCCCACATCAAACTGTTTCCCAAGGCTCAAGTCCCTCCACATTACATTCGATTTTCCAAAATATGTCGAGCAAATCGAGAAGCTCTTTTCCTGCTGCCCTGCGCTCGAAGATTTGGTTGTAGATGGAGATCTTGGATGGCTTGAAGAGAATCAAGTTTTGAATGTAACGATCTCCGCACCGAAACTAAAAAGACTAAAAATATATTTGTTTGCTCATGCTATGACACTAGGGGAGAACAAGATTTTTGTTAACGCGGATGTTCCAAGTCTTGAAGACTTGGATCTCACGGAGAACTTCTTGGCGAGCTATTGTTTGAAGGGTGCAAAATCCTTGACCAACGCCAAGATTGATTTCAGTGTAATGCGTGAGGAGGATGAAGGCCACCCTGCCGATGTCCTTGCTGATGTTGATCGTGTGCAGAGGCTTTTTGCAGAAATCAGCAATGTTAAACATCTGTCACTTGTAGTTCCAGTTTTGGGGGTAAGTGTACTCAACTTGCTCTCTTACTGGTCTGTTGTCTTTTCAATTGCTAGAATTTATCAGTGTTAATGTTGTATGAATGCTGTTATTTGTACCATATTTACTAACTATATTGTTGATCACCTCTCTATAATACAGATGGAGTCTACCTTCATTAGAAAGGTGGTAAATAAATGTCGTTCAAATAGCATTATATTGTATTGATATCGTATATATTATGCTGGCGAAATATTTAATTTCTGAGGTAAATGACCTAATATACTTATTGTTCCATGCAGGATCCTCACATCGAATATCAATGTTCTTTGCCAACATTCAATCATTTGAACCAGTTGGAGCTAAATCACTTAGCATGCTGCTCATGGAAATCACTGACAAACATGCTCAAGATAACGCCCAATTTGGAAAATCTTCTCTTTGCAGTTGTAAGTCTAAGTGGATTTACCTTTACGCTAAATATATGGTGTGGATATATATTAATATATAATTTGTATATAAATATATGTGGTGCTCAATATACTGTGTCTATTTTTTAAGTGTTCATTAAAAGATCATTATTGCAAAAAATTAGACAAATTGAAAACCATTAAGACATCTAATTGTGACTAATAAAATAATTTTTAATTGAGTGGTTTAACGGTTGCGGATTCAAGTTTCAACTGATTTTTTTGTAAAGATGATATTTAAAGAAATACCTAGACAATTGACAGTTCGGATCATTGGAATACAAGTGGAGGGGTCCTACAAGATGTCCCGCAAATATATGTGTATTCAGTTTTCAAGGATTTTTATTTAACTCATATATTTTGAACTATCTTTAGAACATTAAATGCGATGCTGCTCATGACGAAGATGAGTTGGAACATAAATGGTCTCCACCCGAGCTTGTGCCTGTTTGTTTGTCTTCATGCCTCAAGACGATTTGCATATCGGGATTCAAGGGAGGGTCAGATGAGATGGAGATGGTAGAGTATTTGTTGGAGCACGGCCAGCTCCTCAATGAGTTGAAAATTTTGACTTTTGATATGGAGTTTGATGACGCGTTAGAGGTATTGATGGAAATTATATTGTTCCCAAGGGCTTCAAACACTTGTGAAATTCAATGTTTCAATTGAAAGTTGTGGAAGGAGATCCTTTTGTTTGCTATGAACAGCTTTGCTTCTGTAACTCTTTGAAGTCTTTCTTTTGCTAAAGTATGCGTTAAATCTCTTGGGTTGAGGACGCACACATTGTTTTTATGGAGGATTTTTTTTTTTTTTGAGTTCGCTGAAATTTTTTGACCTGATGTCATAGATATTCTTGAGGGTGTGATATTTTTATTTGTTGCAAATCAAACTGCATGGTTTATTTAAGCAACTCCTACGTACCCTCATCAATCCCCACTTTCCCACTCTCTGTTTCAAATTCAATATGCATAATAATAATGTCACAGGCTTCAAAGCCTAACTTTTCCAGCAAGCATAAAAGCCTTGTAGCTGACAGACTTGACCAATTTAGAATCACCCCAAGCAGCTTCAAACTCTTTAACCACCTTTTCAGGTAACAAATCCACACCTTGGTCCTTGGCTGTAGTGACTGCAGACCATGACTTCAGAAACTTCAAAACCCCTTCAAATGACAGCTTCGCTGGAACGGCCAGTGGCAACGGGTTCCCTTCGCATCCGAAACCCGTAAGACTTTGAAAAGGAAATGGAAGTGTCTTATAGCCATCAAACGCATACTGAGCTCTATTGTCCTGAAAGGGAAGTGTTGTGTCATGAAATCGCTTCATAACAGGATCAAATGTTGGACTTACTTCAATGCCACTGTAAGTCCAAACAGCCAATACACCTCCTGGCTTTTTCAAAAGACGTGAAACAAGATTGTAAAACTTTGGTAGGTCGAACCAGTGCACAGCTGTAGCCACAGTCACCAAGTCAACTGAATCTTCACCACCTAACAAGGCTATTACTTCCTCGTCTGTAATGTTCAATGCCGTGTGGGCATATCGAACCCGAGGATGCGGTATTGCATGCTGCAGCTGGGATTCACTCACATCGGTTCCGATCACTAGTTCATAGTGCTCGGCAACCTGTTTAAGAAACAATTTAGTTCATAAATCTATGTATTTTGTTAGCGAATGACAATGTTTGCTTTGCTGCTCTTTGTCAGAAGAAATCTGTTGACATGCTACTGCACATTTAAACAAAAAATTCAACCAAGATTTGATTTGATCAATGGTCAGTTATATTTGTAAGTTACAAAATTTATGTTTGAGGAGGTAAGAACCTGATTTTCTATTTTGTTCTATTTTATATAGTCTTAGGAAGTCTTTAGTTAACAAGCCAGAAAAACTAAAGAGAGTTTCACATATAATAGCCCATAAATACGGCTTAAACTATAGAAAAAAAAACCTTACAATACTCAAACTCTAAGAAAAACACCATTTAACTTTGCAAGGATAGTAATTGTATTTCACACACCACTCAACTTAAAAATTAAGACATCTGACCTTTTTTGGGTTTTTTCCTTCAATTTAATTTATGGGTTTTAATGTTTATATATAAAATCAAAATTAAAAACAATGCTCCAAAAAGAGAGAATAAGTAGAGGAGGAGGGGAGGGGGTAGTATTGTAATACTAACACTTATGGCGGCTTGGCCATTGCCTGTTCCAACATCCCAGGCCAGAGTGTGGTGAGGGGTGAGAGCTGCTAACTTGGAATACCATTCCTTGGGATAAGTTGGCCTTCCATCCAAGTACACCTCTGCTTGCTTGTCAAACAAACCTGCCATTTTCTTTCACTCTCTCTCTCTCTCTCTCTCTCTCTGTGAAATAATGAAACAAGAGAAGAAGATGAGGCACCTTTTAACTCACTAAAGCTGACGCATAGACAACCCCAATTAAGTCTTTTAAGTCATAATTTTTTTTATTCAATTTCTTTTCTGGGGTAATAATTAGTTTGGAATTTAAGATGCAGACAGAAAATTAGAAGGTTAGAAGCCAAGTCCAATTTCGTTTCAACTAATGAATTTGAAGAGTTGCAAGAGAAAGCAAAAGCAATTTTATTTTCTCTTTGACTAGTAGTGTAAAAATCAAAGCCCTCCTCATCAATAATTTAAAGTCTCACAGTGGATTGATACCAAGACAGCATCAAATATATTTGCTGACTTTGACTACCGTTTCTTATGTTAGTGTGTTTGCTGCACCATTCATAATTTTGGACTACTTATTGCTGATTGGGCAAGGTTAATATCAGCGAACAGGTTGTTTTTATTTTATATATATTTTATTTGTGAAGCTTCCATAGAACTTTGCTTTTTCTGAACCTATTCCAATGATCACTGCAGTCCAAGAAATCAACATTGTAGATACTACAGAAAATGTTATGTCATAGGTTTGCATCTCTACCTGCATGGGTGTGATATTTTCATTTGTTTGCAAGTTGGAAATTCAACTGAATCAAACTATTTCCAGGTGATTATGATTTCTGACCCAAAAGGACTGTTCAAGCACTCACTATTTTAATTTTTTAAGTATACATACACACACACACATATATACATATAAGAATTTACGTGCTTTAAGAAACTCTCCCAAAACGCCACCCTATCACAGGCTTCATGGCCTAACTTTTCCAGCAAGCATATAAAAGCCTTGTAGCTGACAGACCTGACCCATTTGGAGCCACCCGAAGCACTTTCAAACTCTTTAACCACCTTTCCAGATAACATCTTCAAACCCTTCACATGAAAGCTTCTTTGGAATGTCCAGTGGCAATCGGATGCGAAACCAACACTTTCAAAAAGAAATGGAAGCGTCTTGTAGCCATCAAATAGTGTTGATCTTGTCCCAGAAGGGAAGTGTTGTGTCATGAAATCGCTTCATAACAGGATCAAATGTTGGACCAACTTCAATTTCATTGTAGCAGCAAACAGCAAATACACCTCCTGGCTTCTTCAAAAGAATCGAAACAATATTGTAAAACTTTGGTAGGTCAGACCACCAGTGCACAGCTTGGGCGACAGTCACCAAGTCATCTGAATCTTCACCACCTACCAAAAGGCTATTACTTCATCGTCTGCAATGTCTAGTGGCGTGTGGGCGTATCCAACCCGAGTATGCGGCATTGCACGTTGCAGCTGGGATTCACTCACTATAGATGTATCATAGTGAGTAGATGATGAGCACTATGAACAAGCAATTGGAACCATAAATTTTTTAGCAGAAGTGCAATTTTAAAAGGCTAAAAGCTTTATTAAAAATAATAGAATAAAATAAACAAATCGTAATTGATCAGACCTCATGTTGTGTAGAATTTGCTACTAAATACTGATGATAAGAGCCAAATTAGAAAAAATAAAATAAAAAGCATATTGCCAAAAAGGGGAAAAAGAGAAATGAAAAAAAAAAAAAAAAAAAAAAACGAATTGGCTTTTGGTCAAAAGGCAAAAAAAACGCAGCACATCATATTTACTTTTGGTGAAGAAGGATAACGCAGCAATGGTAAACCAATTGATTTCCTTCTTTCTAAAAGAGTTTTTCTATCTAAAACCCACACTTTTTTTGTTCACCCCAATAGTTAAATCATTAAGCTCTTAAGTCTATATAGCTTTCTCCCAAAAAACCTTAGCCCCATTTTCTCCCAAAAAACACTCTTAGAGCCTTTTCCACTTTGAGGGGGGAAGAAGCCACTGTTCTTCCCCCCTCTCCCCTCATCTCTTCCTCCTTTCACCTCTTCCCCCATTTTCAGAGACAAAGGGTTTTTCCTATTTGTCTTAGTTTTGTTATGATTTTCATCCAACCATTATAGGCGGCTGCGGCTCAGCGTCGAATCTTCACCTGCATTTCAGCATCGGATCTCCACCACCATCTTTTTTGCAATTTCTTTATGTTTGGAATAAGTTGCAGAGACTCTTTGGGTTCTCTATGTACCTTTCACCTCTCCTTTTGTGAGAGTTTTTCATCTCTCCTTTGTGAGAGCTCTTCATATCTCCTTTGTGAGAGCTTTACATATCTCCTTTGTGAGAGCTTTATTTGTATTGTTGTGGCTTGGTTGTTTCAAGCTTTATCTTCTTCTTTTTTATTCTAAGTTTGCAATCTTAGTTGGGATGCCTATGCCAGAGTTTCTTCGATCCTGCCTGATCATTAGTGGAGGCACACCAGATTGTCTTAATTTTGATATTAGACTGCTCCGTTATTGTAATGGCCCTTTTATGGCTAGTGGCTTTTTTGGCTGAATTATGAATGCAATCATAGAATTTCTCAACCAAAAAAAAAAAAAAAAAGCTCTTAAGTTTTATTATTGTGTAAAAAGACAAAAAAGTCATCCAACTTAAGACTTAACTCTAATATATCTATATACACCCCACCACTCTTCATGTTAAGTTTTAGAAAAACACAAACATATGGGCACCTGTAACCTCTCGGGCTTAGTCTCTTCTAGTGATCTCACCATTGTTGTGTGTGCCACTTTGAGAGAGTATTGGTTTTTCTGTGAGAGAGAGAGAGAGAGAGAGAGAGAGAGAGAGAGAGAGAGAGAGAGAGAGAGAGAGAGAGAGAGAGAGAGAGAGAGAGAGAGAGAGAGAGAGAGAGCAAAGGGGTTTTAGCAGGTAGCAGCTTCAAGTGTTTCTATGCTCTCAAAAAGAAAGCACCAAAGCCGCTGCCTAAACTTTTCTTGGCATACTGGATGTTAATGTTGGTAATGGAAGAAAATGGGACAATCGAGAAAGAAAAAAATTACACCTTTTTCACTTCGAACCATCCACAACCTTCATCATCCACTGCTTCTCCATCCCCAATTGATCAAATTCTAGTTACATTCACCCTAATAAATAAATAAAAAATATGAAAATAGATTGAATATAGAAAACAAATTAGGTTGATTTTATTTTATATAACAATTTGGTAAAGTGTTTTGAACCCTAGCAATTAAGCACCTATCCCATATCAATTTTACTGTCAATATTTCTCTATCAAAACCTCCTAGTTCATTCTCAAATTTTTAACAAAATAAATAATAATAATAATAAAATAATGTTGTTACACATTTGACAACTACGTTTTTATCTCTTTAAGTAATGTGAGGTTGAGGTGAACTTGGTGTGGGGTTGATGACTTCTTCTTTTTTTCTTTTTTTTTTTTTTTGATTGGTGTGTATTTAGAGGTAGTTTGGGAAGATACCGTGGTTTTCTTAGAATATGAGATGAACAAAGAGAAGTGTGAGATTTAAATAGAAAAACTCTTTTAAAACCCTTTTGTAATCCTTGTTTAAATAAGAAAGAAAAACATGTTTAAAGACTTTTTAAAGCCCGTGAAATACATGCCTAAGCATATTGTTGAAAGCCCATGAATTGCAGTTCGGTTTCCTCCTCTTTTTTTTTTCTTTTTTTTTTTTGTGCCTGGTCATTTTGGCCAGGCTTTTTTAAACAAAAATTTGGCACGCAGCGCAACAAAGACTTTGGGTGAGTCATTTTGTTGAACACCTGCAATGCACCACAACCAGCTGAGCAGAGGGGCAATTTGAAGCACCTGCAATGGTTTGTGCCTTAATAGATCCACCACTGCATCTATATATGTTTGTTCATGAATCACAATGTTCTCTTATCAAATGCTGACATGCTATATTGTCATAATACGAAGATTAATTCAACCAAGATTTTACATTATCAATGACTAGATAAAGTATGTTAGGCTACATTTGGATGGAGGATTCGGAATCTCTATTTAGATGACATTATAAGGTATAATTATTTGTTTAGAAACATATAATGTCATCTAAGATTTGGACAAGAGAAAAACAAAAACAAAAGAAAAAAAAGGAAGAAAACAATGGATTTCAAATAATTCGTTGCATATAATCATATCAAATGAACATCATCTAGTCATTTCAAATACATTGAACTTAATACAATTCTTTTTATATATATATATATAAATTAGCTTTATGAAGAAAACAAGGCCTTGTAAGGAAGAAAAAGACTATTAAATCCAAATATACACTCAAGAAACATATCATCTTCACCTTCCTATAATAAATTGGCTTAGTTACATTTTTTTGTCCCCATAGTGTGACTAATTTTTCACTTTAGTCCCTATATAATTTCAATTTTAGCATTTGCAGTCATGTAGTTTCATTTGGCTTGCAATATAGTCCAAATCGTAAATATGTCTAGTTTTTTCTTGAAATTCGATGCGCAATATGCAGCTATAACATGTAAAGGAAACTTTATCTCTACAAAATATTTGCAATCAACCCAAAACGTGATAGTTTCGTCCATTTTTCTTACAAATTTACAGTTGTTGGACTTGATTGCTACCTAAACAAAATTACATAACAAAATTAAATTATCAAATTAAAATGATGAAGACTAAAACGAAAAATGAGTCATACTATGAAGATCAAAGTAATTTAGCCTAATAAAGTTGCTCATTTTACAATTCCTCAATCGAAAGGTTTTTTATCTTCTTTGTTCTTTTTCTCTGTTTCCAAATTTCCATCTATCGTTTACTTTAGTCGCCCATGCGCAGGTGTCCAAATTAAGCACTGAAAAACACCATAAGATATTAAAATGGGGAAGAAATATTTTGTAAATGTTAGCTTCCCACAAGTGCATGGCCGATGATGAGTTCCACATACATCAACGATCGGTTAACAAAACATCCCATTATGGATGATTTACTTAGCACATCTCATCTTAAAATTCAAATGTAATATATGAGAAGGGATGATCAGAAACAAATATCCTCACCATGTGATATGAGACATTCATGAAGCAAACATGAACCAGATACCAACCTTTTTCCATAATTATGACTCATATCTAGCCCCTGCCACATGTCCCAACCAAACACCATGATCCAAGTAACTTGGAATTGAAAGATCAGAACCCATTTTGTATATATATATAACAACCATGTGGTTGGATTTAAAAGGGATAAGGAAGCAATAAAGGACCAACTTAAATTTCACTCTCTTCTCTTTGAAGCATGTCATTATGTCTCCTGTAGTTAAAGCTACAACAACTACCTATCTAAATTCCATCATTTTCCCACAACCAAATAATGTGGCTCTCTTGAAATTAAATGAATGGCAGATATTTTTTTTTTCATATGGAAACACAGAGCGTGATGAGAGGCTCTAAACAATGCCATGTTACCCTTTTGGCAGAGGAAGACAAATGTGCAAATAACTTGCCATGTTATTTTTTATTAGACAAGAATTAATGGAATATATGAGGTTCGAAATTTTTTTAGGGTCAGTTAGATGGTACAAGTCTTTCTAAATTGTTGTTTATCCGACTCTATTGAACTATGAGCAAAGGTTGTTTTAAGGTATATCTTGTTTGGTTACTTTGTAATTAGTTGTATTAATAAAAATTGTTGATGCAATGTGTCATATTGCGTTCTCTATGTGATAAAATGATCTTCTAATTTGCCTCTTATCATCTTTATTTGCTTACATTTGTACTTTGTATCAAATGGAAGATTATTTCTCCAAAATATGTAGTGTTTGTGGTAATCTATCAAGCCTTGGCTTGCTTCTCGGCTGTTGATTTAGATGATATTACTTGAGCAGGCATATGGATTGCATATGGCATATGGATTTCTTTTGGGCGATATTTAGTTGTTTTGACAAATTTCATTCCATTCAGGATTGAGTTGCTTTCTGTCTTCATTGTTGTATGATTCTTGGATTAAGCGCAAGATGTTCACTTGGATTTCAACTATATGGCTATGTACCCTGGTCGAGACTGGTTCATGAATTTTTTTAGCAACATGAATTGTAGGCCACAATTTCTGTACAAGCACATAAGGAAAAGCCCTTTGTCCAAAAAAAGAAAAAAAAAGAAAAGGAAAAACCCTTGTGAAAGAAGCTAGTAAGGAACGAATGATATATTTTCTACTTCTAACAACAAATTGATAACTTTAAACCTTCATCAGCCGTGATTAAAGATATATGAAATTAAATCATGGAAAGCCGATTATGAACTTCAATAAATTGCAGAAGTTGACCCCAACAACTATTCATCTAAATAGAAAAGCTTACATCCAACCCCAAAAAGACTACAAACATTATAATGACAAAAAACCAGAACATGTTTGTTGCCTCTTTCAAAGCTCTTGATCGGCAAATGATTCATAATGAAGAAAAATATCAATCTCCTTTGCTCCGTCCTTCAAAGCTCCTCCTCAGATGGTTGCACTATTGACATAAATGGAAACCCAAGTATTCCACAAGCTGCACTTGCCATTTTCCATGAAGTCCACTTTAAGTCATCAACCAGAAAGTTCTGCACATTATTCTTATTTCAACACTGAATATGATTGCATTTTCTGTTTGGATGCATATCACCAATAGCTTTTCTTTTTTTTAAATATTCGTGTGGCTGCAATTAATTTTAAAACCCACATTCAAAACCCATATCAGATAACCCCACAACAATAACAATAATAAGTAAATCACATGAATTTTTTCAAACCCATATCAAATCTAGAGATGTAATCTCAAGTTTTAGTAGAAATCTTCAAATCGATTTTAAAAAAACCCACGTCAAATACCAGAACAACACAACAATAATAATTCACATGAATTTTTCCAAACCCATATTAAATATGGAGATTAATCTCAACTCAGATTTTAAAAAACCCAAAAATCTACAAACCCAGATCGAAAAACCTTCATACATCTCCCAATTGATGACCACAACCCAGATTTCAAAAGGAAAAAAAATCCACGACAGTGGATACCTTATAGAAATAGAAATCTCGCAAGCTCAATTGGAAATGGTGGGTCATCTCTTCATCTCGAGAGAGTGGGTCTTCTCTTAGGCTTGCAAGGGGCTCTTCCTCTTCCTTCGATTCCCATCTGAGAGCCTGCATGCCTTAGGTCTTCTCCAGCATTGGGTGTGTCGGGCTATTTGGCAGAAAACGGGTTAAAAGATGTAAAACAATCTCAGCCACACAAGATCATTAAAACATATCCAACGGTTGAGCGCCCCATCCCTCAAATAACACTATTTGAGGGATCCCTCAACTGAAGGGGACTGTATATATATATATATATATAAAACAACCATTTGGTTGGATTTAAAAGGGATAAGGAAGCAATAAAGGACCAACTGAAATTTCACTCTCTTCTCTTTGAAGCATGTCATTATGTCTCCTGTAGTTAAAGCTACAACAACTGCCTATCTAAATTCCATCATTTTCCCACAACCAAATAATGTGGCTCTCTTGAAATTAAATGAATGGCAGATATTTCTTTTTTCATATGGAAACACAGAGCGTGATGAGAGGCTCTAAACAATGCCATGTTACCCTTTTAGCAGAGGAAGACAAATGTGCAAATATCTTGTCCTTTCTCATAATGGCCCTCCATCACCGACCATGAACACAGAATAAATAAAGTAGGCGTACTCTGTGGGACCCGAAATGTACATATTATTTCTCTCTTTTATTTGTTGATTATAGACTCAATGTGCATCATGCATGCATATTCCACATTGCGGAGTGCAGAGTGCAGTGTGCAGAGCAATAAGTTAAAGCGCAGTTCAATGAAAGTGACCTCGACTTTCAATGCATATATAGTAACAAGTGAGCATCACACTCGGCTCCAAAAAGTCCAATAGGTTAGGCAAGTTTGTCTGTCTCTTTTTACCCTCCTTCTAGATTAGAGTTGTACCCTCCTCCTAGATTAGAGTTGTTTAAAATATCGCTTTTTCAAACGCACGTTTATTAATCGTTGATTAATGTGGATTTACAGTGAACTGCGGTTATAAATCTTTATGTATTAGAGTGGTTTAAAATATCGCTTTTTAAAAGAGCAGTTATGAATTGTTGATGTGAATTTTACAATAATGAAGGGCGAATGTAAACTGTTGATGGATGTGGATATTACCATGGGGGCCAACCTAGTGGACCATTCAACATGCAAGACTAATATACACCTCTTGGTGGAAAAGAAAAGCAGAGACAAGTAAAAGAATAGGAATATAAAAAATTCCACCTATAAATTATTATTTACATTATTAAAACAGGCCATGTCCGGTAACAATGATGCAAAACAGCTAGACAATCCCTCTGTCACTGACCTAATATTAACAAAATTGTGGGATGTCCTTGGAAGAAATAATAAAACTAAAGAAAGATTCAAAAGGTAGCTTCCAACACAACGGTCCACGCGCTTTCCTTTTTTCAAAATGGGGCAAGAAAAACAAATGGATTAAGAAATCTCCAATGTGACCAAGTTGGAAGTCCCCACAGCAAAACCAACCAACCAGACAGACCATTTCCCTCTCCCTCACCAAGTTAAAATCAGTAAAATCAAATGACAAGACGGCCTTACAAGTTCATTATATGATAAACCAGATGTTGTGGGCCCGAGTTTAGCCGATGATCAACTCGATTCGGTGATTGGTGAATGATCATTGATCAATGGCCTACCTTCGCTTTCTTGGAGTGGATTGTGACTGAGAGAGATAAACTTGGCATTGAATAACAGTTTTACCAAGTTTGAATCCCGGAACAACTGTGAACCCCACTTGTGGTTCAGATGCTGTTGAAAGGAACGCTTCCTCAGCTAAGCTTTCCATGTAGACTTCTGAAAATCGGCATCCCTTGCTTACTTGAAAGATTGCAGCCTCGGGGTTGAAGGAGAAGGCCAAGCAATGCAGGAGCCAGACCCTCTTAGCCATTTCAGCAAATGAAATAAAGAAATTAGAGCTTGGAAACTCTCCTGCATTAACCAGATTTCTTTGATTCAGATTACCGAAAAACGATGTTTCCATCTTGGGATGAACCACTCGTAAGTACTTGACACGACAGAATTTGGCAAATGCTGATCTAGGATTCTGGGCAAGATACTCCTTTGCTTTCATGGATTTGAGTTCAGTGAATCTCACAAAAAAGAGCTGCTGCTGTTGTTTCTTTTTATCTGGCAACGATTCATTTGGAAGTGAGAAGTTGGGGTATTGAAAAGCATCAAACATTTCCCTGCAAACAAAGTATTCAAATGCAAAACATTTGTGGTCTTCTTTCCAATAAACCACATCCTGGTCAATAGCTTTAGCTGCTGCATGAATATCCCAACCAGAAGATTTCATTTCATCCATCATCATCCTAACAAAAGTCCGGATGTACTTGACCATGTGTCGAAGAACTGTAACGAAATGGCTAGGACTTAAACCAGATAAATGAAGATTATCAAACACGTGTAGCTGCCCACTTTGGTTTAATCTCTTTTCAAGCAACTTATTCTGACTCTTGGCTTCGTCTAACTTTTCTCCAAGAAATACAATTTCAGAGTCCTTGAGCCTCACCTGAGATTCCAACTTTTTCCCCATAATTTCATAGGTTTTTAGGACACTCTTCTGCTCCTCAATCTCAGCTAGCACCAGCGTACGTTCTGGTGAAGGATCAAACTGCTTTTTAAAGAAACACCGCTTCAACTCAGACAAGTTCTGCAACTCGGAGACTACCACTTTATCCGCAACTTGAATTCCTTCACCATCGTAAGGAGACTGAGCATACTGTAGCTGGGCATAAGCAGCTTTAACAGATGAAACGCTGGCAAACAGTTTTGCAAGAAGAGCTTCCAGGGCAGCTCTTTCCTGAAGCTTCTCATTAGCCTTGTCAAATGACCGAGACCGATCAACCCGAACCTTACCAGCATTCCATTCATCCTTGACCTTTTCTAGGGACTTGACTTTCTGAATCCCACTTTCCTGGGATTTCACCTTCTGAATTCCACTGTCTTGAGACTTGACCTTCGGAATACCAAATTCTTGGGACTTGACCTTCGGAATTCCAAATTCTTGGGACTTAACCTTCTGAATCCCATCGACCGGGGCAATGCCAGTCGCGGCTCGAAGATGAAGAACTTTAGCAAAAGTACGCGCCAATCTACTCTTAGATGGAGTCACTGCTGATGGTTTCACCGAATCCATCTGCAAAACAAAGATTACAAATGATGGAGAGGGATGATAGAGAGAGTGATGAAAATCTAAGAGATTCTATCTAAAAAAAAGCAAATTTAAAGAACAAAAGGAATAAAGATATGGGAAGAAAATGATGACTATAATGAGAGTGTTGAAGGAAAGCTAAAAAGCAATATGCTTTAACACTTAGACCAAGGCCATTGATGGAGGATGGATTTTTTTATTTGTTTGCTCTTTTTCAACTTTAAGAGTTTCTGATTTGCTTTCCTTTGAAAGTGTAAGAAAAGTAGATTTAAAACGCGGGAAAAAGAGAAAGTGAGGCAGAGAGAAGAACAGGAAGATGGAGAAGCTTTGGAACAAATATTCAGAGTACAGGCTCAAAAGGCGCGTCTAAATAAAAATTATGAATGCAAATCTCTGGAACACTAGGAACCTCGGTTAGCATGACACATGCATTATAGATGTTATTAAATTCAATCAAACCAAACATCAATGATTAAGAATTGATATAATTCTAATGAAATATTAATAACAATTTGGAGGACATGGTTACTGCTGGTGATTCCAGTGCTTAATATTCTTTTATCATTCTGTTCCCCAACTCTATAGTCAGGTCATTCCTACTATTCAAGTCAACAAAATTTAGGTAAGAGACAGTAGAAAATAAAAGGGTCTGAAATGTTGATGTGTGGAGGACCCACAGTGTTTTCTACAAGTCCAAAATCAGAATGTGAAAAACACATTCTCAATTAGCCTTCCTTCCTCAAGCAAGATCCAAGTGTTTATTGAGGTAAACAATTAGATGTTATAACCAAATGTGAATTTAAAAGACAGAAATTTATAAATATTATAAATAAATAAAATTAATTTTAAAACAACCAACATCCCTTGGATTCCCTGAGGCAGCCCACTTAAAACAACAGTAAGGTCCTAAAAGCACTCTCTGCAAAATCAGAAATCTGAACTGAAAGGGACCCATCATAGTGAAAATCTGATTAGGAATTTTGGATCATCTCCACAGCACAATCATAATTTTTTTTGTACAAAGCCAAAGCGGTGGATTCTTTTTCATTGTCCAGACACCCTCATGAATCACACCATCATATAACACTTTTTATCACACATCACCCCCTTGGATACTTCAGAGTACAGAAAACGTATAGAGATCTGAGCCAAATTTACGAACCATGTACTATTCTAAACCAACGGGCAAAAATTTGAATCTCACTGCCATTCTCCTGCTCCCCCATATACTGACAAACCTCATCCCCTAATTTTTTGCATTCCAACCCCACATGTGTAAAGTTAGAGACACATCGCATTAACCCAGAAAAGCTTCAATGCTGTGAAGTTTTTTTATGTTAACAAAACGATGTATCATCCAGGTCTCTAGTGTAAATCAGATTCTACCATTTAGAAATCTCAAGTTTCAATGTCACGTTTAACAATGTTTTTTTATTTAAACCTTAATTCGCTACACGCGTGTTTTACAAATTATATTGCCGACCACATCTCTTACAAGTTAGAAGTGAGATCCATATACAGTAATATGATCAGAAAATGAGGTAATTTTACTCAAAATTATACTTTTTGAAATATGAATACGAGTAAATTTCAAAACAAAGACACTATTTTCAACACGAAATCTAGACCTCACATGGATGCCAAAAAAGAGTTAAAGATGACCGTGTGTACACTTTCTCTTATTAGATCTTGTATGTAGCCCCACAAACCGAACACCACAAATCTGAACGATTCTTAGCAATGAAATTGCAAAGCAAAGGGGTCCCACACACAAATACACCCAAGCAAGTAATTGCACAGAAACCATATCATCACTATGTAAGTATGGACCAGGGGTTGAGGACCAATATGCTGGTCCTGCAAAGACTTTAGTAAAACCCAGCACATAATCATGGCCCAAAAAGCCCCAAGCAGTTAATCATACTACTATCATAAACCAAACCTCAATTTGACCACTACTAACCGTTCAACTAAAAAAAAATTACGTGGAATACAATTCAACATACCTTCGAAATATCACGAGAAATCGCAGTATGATATGTTTCAGATTCTCTTCATTGTAACGTAAATCTCAAGCAAACAGAACGACAACACCACACCGGAGAAGAAGAAATGAAGTCGTCCTAATGGCGGGGACACCAGCAGAGCCAAAGCCCCTAAAACAAAAACCCAGAAATCAGAACCACTGAAAATAAATAAACAAATTGCTTTTCTAGACACCAAAAAAACAAAAGGAACTACTTTGTCTTTTTTTCTTGCCCAATAACAGAAAAACAAGTGTTCCCAGAAGCAAAACAAAGAAAAGAAAAGAAAACTTACAAAGCGTTTTGATTTCGAGACACAAACACTACCTATAAACAAGATATATATCAAAAAAGCACCGACCTTTACCTGTAATTAAAAGCTCAAAATAGAAAAACAATAAGATTAAAAACCGTTTCGAAAATCCCAAATATGGGTGCATTTATTAAACTTCTGTTGTTAAAACAAATCAAAAAATAGACCAACAATGGAAGAGAATGAGAGAGTTGTTCAGAAGTTTAATGAGCGCCTAACTCTCAGCGTAGAGCTTACCTTTGGAGGAAACTTGATATTTTCCGAAGGGTTGAATGTATACGTATTCAAATCGAAACATTCAATGGGTTCAACGTTTTGGGTTCGATTATTTTACCCTTTTTAGCTCGTGAAAATTGGCTCTTGGAGACGGAGATGGAAATTATGGAAATGAGTTTTCGGAGAAGGAAGGGCCAGGGCTTTGAAAAGAAAAAAAACGCAGAGCTGGAGCCTGGAGGACAGAGGAGGGACGAGCGCGGGGAAATGACGAAAGAGGACACGTTTTGGGGAAGGGTCTGTCAGGAGGGGCATTGGGAATTAAAAAGGGCTCTCAGGGTTGGGTCGCTTTCGAATTTGTGAATGACGGATGTATCCCTTGGGGTTTGGTGGTATTTACTGATCCGTTGTGGGTGGAGATTTTGAGATCGGGGAGGGTAGTTCGGGCATTCGGAATAGAAATCTGATGTGTAAGACTGGCAGATCTTACGTCGGTCGCAGGTGGAGACTTTGGAAAAATGCAGGGTGTGTGTTGATTGTTGGAATTGTTCTTGTGTGTATAACGCTGAGACCAAATTTTGGTGTGGGTGGATAGGTATGCCGCCATTTGTCACCTCTTGCCAAATTAATAATATTCAATATTACTTTTTAGTGCATAATCAAATATGAAAAATCTCATTCTAGAATCAATGCGTGTGTGAAAATGTTTTCAAGAAAGGAGGCAACTTGGAAGCATATGATGCATACAAAATGGAGGAAGATTCCATCAAGGAGAGAGCTGTGAAAACGAGAATAAAGACTAATGCAATTTGTCACCTGTTAGTTTTTTTCTTTAATTTAACTTTATATTGGTTTTAAGTCCAAGTTTAAAAAATAAATAAATATAGCGATACATTCAACCAAAGAAACATTACAAAAAATCTTCAAAGAACGCATCTTAAATGATACCGAGAAGATTCCCATACCATGAAGACACAACATCTAGTGACAAAGCATATTTGTCTAAAGGAATTAATATTTAGTGGAGGTAAAGTTGAAAATTTCCAAAGGAACAAGGTTTTGAATAATTACTAAACATAATTGTTTCCTTTTTTATATATACCAAATGAATACACACAATGACTATTTTGAAGTGTCAATAATATCAACTTCTAAATTATTTTCCTATCGTTGTACTTACTTTGTAGGTGTTGAGGCCCAAAAATCCAAGGGGCTAAGCCCAAGTTGACTATTGGCCCAATAGGGACAAGTAAACGCAAGAGAATTTAGGGAACGAATTAATACGAGCTACGGGCCACATGCCACGCCAAACAAGCACGTGCGGGAAGACCAAAAAACATGCTAAAAACATGCTCATTCCTATCGAACTCGGCTATAGCCTATGATGATAGGATAAAAATCCAAGCACAAGCATAGGTGTCGGAACCGCCATGCCAACACCAAGATGTGTTACAAGCTTAGGTGGGCCCAAGCCACCAAAATTACCCGGGGCTTGCTTGAACGGGTTGTGGTATGGATGGCAACGAGCTTTCATAGGACCCATTGACGAGCCAAGGAAATGGTAGTTTCGGGTCACTTGGGGGGCCCAAAACTCAAGCCTATTTCTTCGGCCCGAAATACATGGGTTAGCATAAGAGAAGAGAGAGCATGACCCAATACCTTAGAAGAAAAGTGCAAAGCCTGTTAGAGAAGGCTAGGACAATTAGAAGGCCTAAATGTGCTGTTAAAGTGCAATAGGCAAGCTGTTTCCGGCAACTTGACGAAAAGCCCAGCAGACTGACCCAGAATGACATATCACCAATTCAAAGCCTAGGAAAGAAAAGCCCAGCCCAAACTCTCTGTAAAATATCTGGCCAAGCACGTTTTGTCCTTATCCAAGAAAGTCAACAGCAACCATCTCAAAAACCAGAGGAAATCCACACAAGCAAGAGGTTTACCCGTTGGGTAAAACGTAGCTCCTTTCCCTCCCATTGTTCTGGCAGCTTGCATAGGAAAGATCGAGAGAAAAGCAAGCGGCTCTTCACCTCTATGATGAAGGGCCAGCAAAACCGAGACCTTGGAACCACAAATGGGTTCCTTACCCATGTGTCTTGGGCGGACGGGATTCATCAAAGAAGACGAAGTGGGGGAAAACAATGGAAAGAGGGAGGGAAGTATGACGGAATTAGAACCCTTAGCGGCTATAAAAAGGAGGACTTCTGCTACCCAGAAAACCAACCCATTTTCCAGAGCTCGACCAAGCATTGTCAAGCAGCTGGAAAATCTACTCAAGCCACCCCATCTCCTCCTCCATTCGTTTTCTTCCTCCATTGGGAAGGAAATCAGCCAAATCTCCCTTTGCCTGCTCTAAACCCCCATCCTCCATAGGAAAATTCATCTCTCTCTCTCAAAATTGCTAAACCTGTGAAAGCCTAGCTCCCATGCCACATGCTCTCCAAGCCAAGCTCTTCTGTAAAATTGGTCAAGTTTGTTTAGGCTATTAGTGAAGGAAGCCTGAGAGTGTTTTCGTAACAGTTTCATCAGACTCTGCGAAAAACACTCTTCCAGGCGCTTGGTGTCGAACCCAGGCATTTGGGGAATTTTGCTCACTTCTCTTCTTACGGCAGCCCAAGCCCATTCGTCAGGCTGCTGGAACAAAAAAGCCCCAACATAAATTGGCGACTCTGCTGGGGACCAAGCTGCCATTTTTTCGCTAATGCCTCCAAAAAAGAAGACTAGGAGCAATACCATGGCCTCTCAAGACGGATCTAACCACGGTGATTCCGAATCACGACAAAATACCTCCTCTAGGCAGCAAGAACGTGCAAGTGAGGGAGCTTTTACCCTCACAGACCTTATTACGGCTATGCAGGCTATGGGGGAAACCCAAAGAGAAATGATGGACACCATCAAAGAGCTAAGGAATGCTGTTCCTAAGCCAAACGAAGAAAATACCCGACATCCACAGGAGGAATCTGCTGCTGCCGGAAAAGAATCTGAACAAAGGGGACCATCTTTTGTTACCCAGGGGGATGTCGTTGCCATGCTGGAAAGGGAACTCAGTCGAAGCCAAGAAGACTGGAAATACGTTCCTCAACCACCTTACCCATCAAGCTTACTCCAGCAGCCTTACCCCAAAGGCTACGAAACACCAAACTTCGTCCTTTTCGATAGAAGGAAGGGGAGCCCAAAGGAGCATGTTAGTCGTTTCATCGATGCCTTAGGACCACATGCTGGTGATTATAATCTCCGACTGCGAGAGTTTTCAAAAAGTCTTACTGATCGGGCCTATACCTGGTATACGACGTTGGCGCCAGACTCTATTCGTTCTTGGGACGATCTGGCAGGCAGGTTCTGTAAAAAATACTTTCAGCACGAGGAAAGAGTCACCACCACCCAGCTCAACAATACCCGCCAGAAGCATGGTGAAGATCCTGTGGACTTTGTACGAAGGTTTCGAGATCTGGCCCTAGATTGCTATGATGAAAAGGACGAAGAGACACTTGTCGAAATCTGCATCAGCAACATTGTAGCAGATTATAGAGTGTACCTAGAAAACATTGGCATCAGTCAATTTTCTAGGTTGTTGGAAGCAGTAAGAAAAACAAGCATGTCTGTCAAACCGACGGGACAAAGGACTTGGAGGAATGAGAAGAAGGAGGCGCACCAAACTTTAGCTGTAAATGACAAGCCATCCAACGATTACAGCGCACGCAAAAGAAAGGACCGAGAGACGTACCCGCCACTGCCATGCAAAGATGAGGAGTTTCATGTCATCCTGGACACGATGATCGCTGATGGCGCAATCAAACCTCTCAGGCCCTACAAAGTCCCCACCCGAGAAGAAAAGAATGATCCTAGGTACTGTCGCTACCATCAATTCGTGGGACATCCAACTACTGCCTGTCAGAGTCTAAGAAGGATTTTACATGCTAAAATACATGAAGGAGTCCTTGGGCTCCCTTCTAGGAAGCAAACAATTGATGAGGACCCCTTGCCGAAACGAAGGGGCAAAGAGGTAGCTGCTGTCATTACATATTCCGAGGATTTACTCGATGATGATGAATTGTGCCACCCATGGAGGAATGACCCGAAGCCGCCAGAAGCTATGTGGGAACCTTGCGGGAACATGGAGAAGGCGTACTGGTGCAAATATTCGAAGCCTTCAAGTTATAACACGCCATGGCCGCTCGCTGATGGATGGGATAACAACTCAAGTAATCAGATGTTTGTTCAAGACATGCTGGAAGATTGCTACTCGGGGGCTTCATTGGGACAGCAGGAAATAGCTGCCGTAACATTTCACAATGTTACGGAGGCTGAAGCAAGCGTGTTGGGATGTTACCTAAGTCTGAAACAGGGGCCCACAGCTTCACAGGCCCTCCACAGAAACCCAAAGTTCAAGTCACTCTTTGACCAACTTGGCTTTGGGCCTCAAGCAAGAGAAGCAGCTGCTGTAGCTCTCATGAGCATCTCTGCGGCATCTGACCCTCATTGCTTCACTGTTCAACCACAAAGTTCATTTTTGGGAAATGACAATGCTATCATCTTCACAGACGAGGATATGGAAGTTCCTTACCCGGACCACAGGAGGCCACTTTATTTGGAGCGGCAGATTAACGATGTGTTTATAAGGAGAGCCTTGGTAGACACAGGTTCCTCTGTCAATATTTTACCCCTATCTGTGCTTACAGCAGCTGGCATTCCGCTATCTAAGATCGTGCAATCTCAAACAAGCATCAGCGGTTTCGGGAATAAAAGTGAAGTCACGGTCGGGTATATGCAAGTAAATCTGAAGGTGGGACCGATTCGAGCACTTACTAAATTTTATGTTGTGGACGTGGATGTGGCTTACCATGCTCTGCTTGGAAGGCCTTGGCTCAACAAGCATAAGCTTGTGGTCTCTACTTACCATCAATGTGTGAAAGGAAGAATTGGGCTGAGACCAGTACGCATACCCGGAAATCAAGCACCATTCAATAAAGATGAAGCCCACTACTCCGAGGCAGAATTTTATACTGAATGCACAGGTGCTGAAAGCAACCCATCAAAGAATTTCGGGACCTACCTTCCTTCTTGGACAGAAATTCGTGATTTAAGTAATGAAGAACTCATCACCGTCATCAACCGAGGAAGAAAGAGACACTCGGAAGCTAATAATCATGCCTATGATCATCCCCGGTGCTCAAAAGTAACTCTCCCCGATGGGCGCACCGTGTACCGCTTATGACGGGATTGGGGGCTTAATCGTGTCTTACGGGAAAGCCCCGAGTATGGAGGATGGAAGCCGAAAGGAAAATGGCACTTTATCACAGAACTACTGCCCAAGCATACAACAGAACCGTTAAGCCTCAAGCTTTCAAGCAAGGAGATCTCGTGCTAAAAGTTGTCGAGCATGTGAAAAGACAGATATCGGGACCTTCCAAGTTTGCCCCGCAATGGGAGGGTCCATTCGCAGTCAAAGAAGTACACAGCAGTGGCTATTACCACTTGATCTCTGTCAAGGAAGGCACGCTAACGGATCCCATCAATGGAAAATGGCTCAAGCCCTACTATTGCTAAGAAGGAATAGTATTTTTATCATTATATCATCGTATTTATCCCCTCATGCCCTCCTTCTATATCCCTAACTCTCGCTTGGGAAGTTTTTGGTAACATGTACCATTGTGGTGACATGAAAGCTGAAATGAGAATGAAGGAGTATTTTGAAAAAAAAAAAAAATTGCCTTTATATATTCATGGTAGTTTTTTATAAAAAAAAAAAATATATATATATATACATATATAAATATTATTTAGCAGAGCACATGCCAAGCCAAAGCCATTTGTATGGGATCCTAAGCCACTAGCAGACCTCATGCTTCATCAACAAAAAATATACGCCAAGCTAAAATAAGCATTGAAGCTTCAAGCATGGATCCTGCCAAAATTATGGCGGTATCTACCTTATATTAAGACCCAACATGCGGGAAATCTCAAGCGAAAAGTTTCAACCAAGCACTGTATATAATACCAAATAGAAAAGTTACAATGTGTTTGACAAAAAAGGGAGGACATAGTTTCCAACAGTCAGCACATAACAACGCTGCAGTGCCAAGCTGTCACAATGCAAATTTTACAAGCCTAAATTCGAGCAAGTTATACAAGCTAAGAGGTAATGTGTTGTTAAGTCTCGAAGGAGATCTCGAAATGTGTCGCGCTAACTGATCCTATACCAAAGCAAAATGTAACCTGCAAAACCAAGAAGAATGCCGAAAGAGAGTAAGTTGATTTTAAAGGCAGGGTGAAGTAAAGAAGGATGTAAGGTCACAAACCTCAAAAGGTGTCAAGGGTGGCTAGAAGGGAATGGCGGGGGCCTTCTGAGAAGACCTTGTCACTGCTTCTATTATGCAACCAGCACTGTCGGAAGAAACATCTTGAGCAAGAAGAAGGGCACGCAACTCCCTGTGTTGGTTTTCCAGTTCACGCTGCTTGAGAATCAAGGCCTCTATCGCTGCCCTTATGTCTTCATAACCAGAAAATGACTCCATGCTATGGATAGCTCTTTCCCCGAACACAGCACGTGCTAGGTCCTTTACCAGATTCAGAAGAAATTCTATCCGAAAGCCGAGGGTCAGGGCTTCACAGATTGCGTCCCTCCAGCAAAGAAGCCGATGGTCTGTAATGTCTAACAGCTGCATAGTATCCATGCCATGGAGCACTAAGCCAAGAGTCCGGAAGGCGGCACTCCGTGAAAAAGAAGACGTGATACCTGTAATGTCCATAATATCTCCGTACTTGTCCATGAATCTTCCTAAAACCGCCACTGTTTCAGGATAAACAAGGGCTCCCCGAAAGGGTGCATAGCCGTTAAATTGATGACAAAGCGGCAGGAGCTCATCTGCAGAGCGAAGAATCTGGGCACCCCCATCGAAAAAGGCCATGAATGTAGTGAAGGAGTTCTCCCATTCCGACCAAGACGCGCTAAAAGAAGCATGCTCAGAGACAGTAATGCTGGCCTGGGCACCATCGGTAACACTTGTGTCATTAGGTGAAGGTGCTGGAAGGAGTGCTAAGGGGCCAGGCTCTGGTACTCAAAGGATCGGCTGAATGTGGGATGGAGTAGGCAACGCCCCGTGGAAGGCAAAAGTGTTGCTCCGGAGAGCTGCTGGAAAGGCTGGAGGAATTGTAGGCTCAAGGTCTCTTCGAAGGAAGTGTTGGAAGAGAGGAGGCAAGGGGCTGGTGATTCGAAATGCGGGAGTTTCATCTCGTGGACTTGTCGGCGAAGGCGACTCAGCAAGAGCTGCCTCAATCAGTGTGTCAAATGCATCGGAAGAAGAAGGCACCACAGGCACAATCGCCATCTCCTGAATAACATCCCTAGCCTGCGACTAAAAAAAAAAAAAAGAAGGAAAAAGAATGTATGCATGCGTCAGAATCAGCATGAGATGATTGACAAATTATACGCAGCAGCAAAAGAAAGGAGAACCAGTTCTAGGGTAGACCAAGTACCTGCTCAACACTGACAGGGTGCATGCCGCTACCAGCAGGGCCGCTAAGAGGAACCAGGCCACCTTGTTCCTCTTGATGGTCGTCAAAATGCATGGACCCACCTTCGTCCTGATCGTTGTTGCCCTCCCTGTCAGAATCCTCGCGCATGTCACTCACGGCATCAATTTTCTCTTGCTCTGGAGTACTAGCCTCCGACTCAGCAGTATCGCTGTCATCATCAATCGTCACCACTGTTCGGGTCCCGGAAGCCTCACTGCCGCTTGCACGAGCTCCGGAAAATCTTGCCTGCAAAACGCGCATACTGCGACGTTTTGGAGCTGCTTGTGGAGACACGGAGGATGTGCTACTTCTCTTCCTCTTTGGCGTAGTACCCATTTTCCCTAAAATATATATATATATGTATATATGTATACGTAAATATATGTAGTTGAAGGAAAATAATAAATAAATAAAACAAAACAAAGGAAAGAAGTGGCACTCACGGCGAAAAGGGGGCGTTTCCAGCACCCTATCAGTACGACTCTGGCTCTCAGAGGCAGTGGGCCTCGCAGGGCGCGAATGTTCTGGAGGAGTAGCTTCTCTAGTTCGGGGTGGACCACTTGGTGCAACTTTCGGGATGAACTTTCTAGGCTTGCCAGCAGCTTGCTTCTTCCCGGCACTTTGTTTTTCCACCTGTTTCCCTTCGCTAGATGTTGGTACTGCGACTTTCCCAGAACTATGAGGGCTCTGTGTTCCCGATTTTGGCTTCGCTTTGGAGAATTCCCCAACGATGTCACCACTTTTAGAGATAAAAGGGAGGTTGCGTTTTTGGCTCAGAGGGATGGCCTTCTCCTCCGTGATTAAGCCTGCGAGGCGCGCAGTCGTGGGGGGCAGTCTATCCCCAGGAAAGGATTGGAACTCGCGAAAAGAAGC